>NC_056726.1:1209729818-1209994818 GCF_019279795.1 Protopterus annectens
TTTTTTGCATGCGGTAGTTCCTTCATGATAAAGCGCAGATACTTTGACAATGCAGTATTTGCTGAAGAATCACATGTACTGCCTGCATCTGTTATGTTTCTTACTGGTTATACGGGCTATATTTGTTTTTTTCTATAAATTATTATGATGTGACACAGTGGAGAGTGACACATTGTTGCAAAGTAACACTATCCTGTTTTCGTTGTTTTAGCTTTTTTTAGTTGTATAATCAGAACAGGCAGATAAAATTCAAAGCAAAGAACACAAGTGAGATTAAGGAAATTAAGATTCACATTTAAGGTGTGAAAAACCTGAAAACAACATACCCATTGGGATGGGAATATAGAATCAGTCACCCTCAAAAAACAAGAATCAGTCAACCTCAAAAAACATCCCAATAATGTATGAAAACTAATAAACCATATCAATAGATGGACCTCAACCAGCTAGCAAGAAGAAGACATCATTAAGTGTTCCACAGACTTCCTTTCATCAACCAGCTTTATACATTAATTTTCAGTTGCCCAGCTTCTCTAAGCACCCAGCTATCACTTCCCTTTGTCATATACTCTATTTTCTCTCATTTGTATTTTTCAGCCACAAAAAAAAATCTAAGACTACATGCTTAGCTCTGATAGACTCTACCCTTAATTTCTGAAAACATACTATAATCATCTACTCTTTTCCTGGTACCATATCTATATTAGATGCCTCTGTACTAATGCAATGACATTTATATTGAAGTAAGGCCTAATTAGCTCACTCACCAAATTTCTTAAACAAACTTTGCCAGTGATCTTAAGGTGTAATCTAAGTCTTCATAGGCCTTAGCAAACCTTTTAATGCAATTGATCATAAACTGTTAGTTTGAAGTAAGGCCTAGTTAGCTCACTCTCCAAATTTCTTAAACAAACTTTGCCAGTGATCTTAAGATGTAATCTAAGTCTTCATAGGCCTTAGTAAACCTTTTAATGGAATTGCTCATAAACTGTTACTTTGACCCTCAAACTACTGGAAATGCAGATCAGCACTTTTCTGCAGTAGTTAACAGTGGCGACTGATGCATCATGTTAGCACAGGTACCCCCCTCCATTCACTGCCCCACATAAAATACACACACTCAAATATGCAGAACACCTACAATGTCACCCTTTTCCTGTCCTAGTAAATTATAGATGATTACAGTAAGTCATGAATGCCAGACATTACAGTGTTACACTCCATATAACTTCATAGATTAGTACTAAGCTAACTGCTCTTGCAAGCCATTTTAAGCCTAGCCAATTATCCCTTGTGAGCTCCTCTCACACCTTGTGTTGTTGTGTTTGTAACCTTAACACCTTAACACCCCTTCCAACTTCCCCGTTCAGTAAATATACACTATTGCTAAAGCTGTTATATTAGCGACTTTCTAGGTTTATAAGAGGAATACTTAAAATCCATCCCTGATTGTGTTATCTTTGTCTCACCATTAATCTTGACTGTGTCTAGTTTTCCTGAGCTATGAGGCTGAGAGGTACACTATATGTTGCCTGTTGCTGTCCCTTATAATTCACAAACTGTTGCAAACATTCAATAATGGCCAAAAACTTCAGTAGTTAAAGAAAATCCCTTGTCACACTAATGTACAGTTAGTGCAGCAGGCTAATGCTAATATTTTTATTTAGGGTGCAGGGTCTTCACAAGCCTAGCTTTGCAATCCAACTCGGTTTTGTCCTTGAGTTCCTTGGATGCCTATATGGCGGGGTATGTTAGTAAGGAGTTAGGCAGGGGTTTTATTGGGGGGGTATGACAGTTGGGGATTAATTTACTTACTGTTGACCTAGTGATAGGTCCCAATTTACAGTCATCTGCAAACTTGGTGAGCAAAGAGACCTTTGACATTAGCCTTGACTTCTGAGAAGCAGATGCCAAGCAGGAGCTGACCCAACATGGAGCCTTGGATACTACACTGGTGACTGGTCTCCTGGTGGAGATGGTCTCACTGATCCTGTCTTCTTAGGTGCTATATGTGAGCCAACCAGCAATCCAGAGAGTTATGTATGGATTTATGCCTATTTCTGAGAGTTTGTCAACAATACCTGAATGGGATATTGTACTGAATACTTTGGCTAGGTCAAGGTAGATTATGTGAACCATATTTCCCTCATCCATAGCCTTAGCAACTCTCTCAAAGAAGTTTACTAGGTTGAGCAGGCAAGACCCTCCATTTTCAAAGACAAACTGGGATGGGTACAGTATCTGTATGCTGGAAATATCCTTGTTGATCATTTCCATGATAATTCATTTCATGGCTTTCCATATTAGACTTGTCGGGCAGATGGGTCTATAGCTCCGTGGATCAGTTGATGGTCCACCCTTATATAGGGGATAACCATTGTGGTCCTCCATTAACCTGGTATGTGACCTGTTTTGAGGCTGTAGTTGAAGAATGCCTCAAGTGGTCCTGCAAGGTCATGGTTTGAGCTATTTATGAAGCAACTAGTAATATTGTCAGGGGTCCATTGCAGCAGCGTTTTTGGCCCTAGCAAGTGCTGCCAGGACCTCCTCCCACCTGATATTTGGGAGGGATATGCTTGAAGGGATTTCACTGGAGGTAGTGGGTATGGGGGATATGCTAGAAGGGATTTCATAGGGAAAAGTGGGGTGAAGTTAGAGCTTAATTTATCAGCCAGTAGATTTACTATGTCAAAGCAACAATTATGAAGTCCGAAAAGGAGAAAATATGACAAATGGCCAGTAGAAATACTGAAATAAACTAGCAAACACTTTATTCAAAAACCTTTCTAGTCTCTAGTGCTTCAGCAACAAATGTCTTCTAGGAGTACATCACAGAAAAAAGTAGTACCATTTTATACACAAATTGACTACCATCTATTATAGGTTCATAGGTTCATAGGTTCATACTAGGCTATCTGCCCTAGGGCATTTATAAGCCTAGCCAGAGTGTGTTTGGCTTTCGCCACCCATTTTAAATTAATTTTGCTATGCGTTTTTTGAGGTTAGTATACTGTGCCTCTGTCTAAAAGTGACACAGAAGTGATAGCCGGGGTAAACCTACGATCTCCCATCCACTCATCAAGATTCCTCGTGAAGAGAGTCAATGTGGGACTCTGCCTAACCTGGACTGGGATTTTATTCCAGAGTGAAGGGAGCCTCTGGGTTATGAATCTGTCCCTCCAGCATGTCCTATTTATTTCAGTGCTGAGGTTCAAGTCTCTCGAGCGCGTAGCTCGATGGGATTTGGATTTTCTGAGGTGCAGCATGTCCATTAATTCTGGGTTGGACATGGCTTTATACGTCAGGCACAGATTGCCTCTGAGCAGGCGGTATGCCACTGAGTAGAGCTGGAGTTTCTTTAACCGGGCAGCATATGGCATCTGTTTGAGCCCTTTGATCCTCTTGGTGAGGTACTTTTGGGGTCTTTCCAGTTGCTGCAGGTGTCTGGTAAGGTATATCCCAAAGGAGCATTGTACTCAATTATGGGCCTGATGAGGGATGAGTAAAGAGGTGCGATGACCTCCCTGATCTAGATGTGAATCCCTTCATGATTAGGTGGGCTATAGAAAATGTTTTCTAACCACTTTGGCCACGTGGTTGTCAAATGAGAGATTGCTATCAACTTGGGTCCCCAGGTCCCTAATGACTTCTTCTGTACTTAATGGATTACCACCTATGTGGTAATTTGTGGGCACTGTTTTTGCCAAAGGGGATGACTATACACTTTTTGGCGTTTAGCTTGAGGCCATGAATCTGGCACCAGTTGTCTGTTTCTATGAGGCCCTTTTGGAGGATGCTTGTGTCGGCTGGAGAGTTGATTATGGCACCCAGTTTGCAGTCATCTGCGAACTTGGTCAGCCACAGTCCTTCTGTGTTGGCCTGTACCGCCGAGAAATATATACCAAACAAGAGAGGTCCCAGGACTGAGCCTTGTGGGATGCCACTTGTAACTGGTTTGGAGTCTGACATGGCTCCAGCAATTCTAACCATGTGGGTTCTGTCCTTGAGCCAGTTTGCAACCCATCTAGTGACATAGGGTTTATATTTAAGCTGGTGAGCTTATCTATAATGCCCAAGTGGGGTATTGTATCGAAGGCTTTTGCGAGGTCCAGGTAGGCTGTGTGGACCACCTTCCCCTCGTCAATGGCCTTGGTGACTGTTTCAAAGAAATTGACCAGGTTTAAGAGGCAGGATCTGCCCTTAACAAAGCCAAACTGGGTAGGATCCAGTGTCTGTAGGTCCCCAATATCTTTATTTATGAGGTCCATGATGATCCTTTCCATAGCTTTGCAGACCAAGCTAGTCAGGCTTATGGGGCGATAGTTTCCAGGATCCGTTGAGGCACCACCTTTGTGGAGAGGGACCACTGTTGCTGTATGCCACTCTTTGGGTACATATCCTGTAGTAAGGCTAAGATTGAACAGTAGTTTTATGTTTGGGTTTAGCTCTTCTTGGAGTTCATGTAGGGCGCAGCCGGGACACCATCTGGTCCCATTGATGCTGTGTTTTTGCTTTGGAGAGGGGCTCTTACCTGAGCAACTGAGATGTCAGGGGCAGCACTCTGTTGGGATAGATATTTGCCCTTTTGGTGGGGAGAGGGAAAGTTTGCACTGAACCTGTCAGCTAGGATGTTGGCAATGTCTGTGGGCTCGGTGTATTTTTGTCATTTTGGACTAATTCTGAGCATATCTGGGAATTCCCACCCAGGTTCCTAACATAACTAAAGAAAGCCTTGTGATTATCCTTAGTGTCCTGTGCAATTTTTCTCTCGAAGCTGGCCTTAGATGATTTTATGAGTGCCCATAGTTTTTTGCTAATACTGATCAGAGATGCCTTCCCTTTTTGGGATTTTGCTCTATCATGTAGTAGCTTCCTCCTTCTATTGTATAGTTTGTTTATGGCTGGGGTCCACCAGACAGGAAGTCTGCCTTTGGAGGATTGGGTCTTGGTTTTATTTGGGATTGTATGATCCATGCATTCCTGAAGGTGTTCATAGAATGCGTTTATAAAGGATTCTGCGGTCTGGGCCGTATTTTCCACAGGCCCGGGGGCTTTGAAGGATTTCACCTCAGTTTTGAGGCATGTAAAATTTGCTTTAGAGAAGTTTTTCACTGTGGTTTTCTGGGCAGGGGGTGGGGTCGGGATGTGAATATCCAGTGAGATTAGTTTATGGTCTGATCTTACCAGTGAGGCATACACTTCTGGTCTGGAGCATAGTGTCCCCATGTTGGTGATGATCAGTTTCAGTATGTTTTCCCCTCTTGTGGGAGTGGTAACAAGTTGTTCCATAGCATTTGAGTTTATAAATTCTAGGAACCTTTGGCCTAGGGTGTTGGAGCTAGAGTAATGCTCCCAGTCTATGTTTGGGTAGTTGAAGTCGCCCAATATAATGGTGTTTGGAGAGACCTTCATATTTTCCAGTATTCTCAGGAAGGCCAAGTGGGGTTCCTGTGTTTGGGAGGGTGGTCTGTAGCAGGCTATAAACTGGAAGGCAGTTTTACCCACAGTTAGTTGCACATGGATAGTCTCTGATGCTTCGTGCTGTGCCACCAACCTGGAGGTGTGGGTATCTTTGCGAATATTGATACTCCCCCTCCTTTTGTGGTTCGGTCCAAGTTTTGGGGCGAAAAGCATGGTATGAGGTATAACCTTGTAGTGCTGGGGTGCTCTCGGGAGCCTTGAACCAGGTTTCTGTTACTGCACAGATATCGATGTTCTCCATGCTAAGGAGAGTTTCGAGTGCGTGCATCTTGAGGTTTAGACTTCTGGCGTTGAGTAGCATTACTCTTAGTTTCTTATCCCTTGTGATACCTATGGAGGTGGGTTTGTCTTTTGAGCCTTGCCTAAAAAAGGAACTATTGGGGTAGCAAGAGCCTTTGCCAATATCCGAAAGCCCAGGGGTGACAGGTGCAAGCCGTCCCTAAGCGAAGCATCGTGGCTTGTTGAGCATGTCATCCCAGGCTGACAGGCATTGGATCCCCTTTGAATGACACCAACACTTAAGCCAATTTCTTAAACAAACTTTGCCAGTGATCTTAAGATGTAATCTAAGTCTTCATAGGCCTTAGTAAACCTTTTAATGCAATTGATCATAAACGGTTAGTTTGAAGTAAGGCCTAGTTAGCTCACTCTCCAAATTTCTTAAACAAACTTTGCCAGTGATCTTAAGATGTAATCTAAGTCTTCATAGGCCTTAGCAAACCTTTTAATGCAATTGATCATAAACTGTTAGTTTGAAGTAAGGCCTAGTTAGCACACTCTCCAAATTTCTTAAACAAACTTTGCCAGTGATCTTAAGATGTAATCTAAGTCTTCATAGGCCTTACACCTTTTAATGGAATTGCTCATAAACTGTTACTTTGACCCTCAAACTACTGGAAATGCAGATCAGCACTTTTCTGCAGTAGTTAACAGTGGCGACTGATGCATCATGTTAGCACAGGTACCCCCCTCCATTCACTGCCCCAAATAAAATACACACACTCAAATATGCAGAACACCTACAATGTCACCCTTTTCCTGTCCTAGTAAATTATAGATGATTACAGTCAGTCATGAATGCCAGACATTACAGCGTTACACTCCATATCCTTCAGTAAATATACACTATTGCTAAAGCTGTTATATTAGCGACTTTCTAGGTTTATAAGAGGAATACTTAAAATCCATCCCTGATTGTGTTATCTTTGTCTCACCATTAATCTTGACTGTGTCTAGTTTTCCTGAGCTATGAGGCTGAAAGGTACACTATATGTTGCCTGTTGCTGTCCCTTATAATTCACAAACTGTTGCAAACATTCAATAATGGCCAAGAACTTCAGTAGTTAAAGAAAATCCCTTGTCACACTAATGTACAGTTAGTGCAGCAGGCTAATGCTAATATTTTTATTTAGGGTGCAGGGTCTTTACAAGCCTAGCTGTGCAATCCAACTCGGTTTTGTCCTTGAGTTCCTTGGATGCCTATATGGCGGGGTATGTTAGTAAGGAGTTAGGCAGGGGTTTTATGGGGGCTGGGAGTATGACAGTTGGGGATTAATTTACTTACTGTTGACCTAGTGATAGGTCCCAATTTACAGTCATCTGCAAACTTGGTGAGCAAAGAGACCTTTGACATTAGCCTTGACTTCTGAGAAGCAGATGCCATGCAGGAGCTGACCCAGCATGGAGCCCTGGATACTACACTGGTGACTGGTCTCCTGGTGGAGATGGTCTCACTGATCCTGTCTTCTTAGGTGCTATATGTGAGCCAACCAGCAATCCAGCGAGTTATGTATGGATTTATGCCTATTTCTGAGAGTTTGTCAACAATATCTGAATGGGATATTGTACTGAATACTTTGACTAGGTCAAGGTAGGTTATGTGAACCATATTTCCCTCATCCATAGCCTTAGCAACTCTCTCAAAGAAGTTTACTAGGTTGAGCAGGCAAGACCCTTCATTTTCAAGGACAAACTGGGATGGGTACAGTATCTGTATGCTGGAAATATCCTTGTTGATCATTTCCATGATAATTCATTCCATGGCTTTGCATATTAGACTTGTCGGGCAGATGGGTCTATAGCTCCGTGGGTCAGTTGATGGTCCACCCTTATATAGGGGATAACCATTGTGGTCCTCCATTAACCTGGTATGTGACCTTTTTTGAGGCTGTAGTTGACGAATGCCTCAAGTGGTCCTGCAAGGTCATGGTTTAAGCTATTTATGAAGCAACTAGAAATATTGTCAGGGGTCCATTGCAGCAGCGTTTTTGGCCTTAACAAGTGCTGCCAGGATCTCCTCCCACCTGATATTTGGGAGGGATATGCTTGAAGGGATTTCACTGGAGGTAGTGGGTGTGGGGGATATGCTAGAAGGGATTTCATAGGGAAAAGTGGGGTGAAGTTAGAGCTTAATTTATCAGCCAGTAGATTTACTATGTCAAAGCAACAATTATGAAGTCCCAAAAGGAGAAAATATGACAAATGGCCAGTAGAAATACTGAAATAAACTAGCAAACACTTTATTCAAAAACCTTTATAGTCACTAGTGCTTCAGCAACAAATGTCTTCTAGGAGTACATCACAGAAAAAAGTAGTACCATTTTATACACAAATTGACTACCATCTATTAAACAATCAAATAATTAATTAATTATTCTCTTAAAACAACAAGAACTGATTTTTAAACCTTCAGACAAAGGGAATAGTTTAGTATTGATGCATGCTAAACAGTATATGGAAATGTGCATGGAACATCTTAATAATAGTGAAGTATATTCAAAGATGACATTGAGTGAATACCAAAATGCACAAAAAGAATTTCAGAATTTACTTTTTATAGGCTATAGACTTGGGTGTTTTTCTAAACAAGATGTTGATAAAAAATTACAGAATGAAAATAATTCTATAGCTTACTTTTATTATTTACCCAAGCTTCATAAAAATAGGCAACATCCCCCAGGTAGGCCCATTATATCTGCTACTAATTATTTTTTACGCAATGTAGGTGTATTTCTTCATAGCTACTTACCACCTTATGTTATGAGGTTACCATCCTTTATAAAAGATTCTTTTGATTTTTTTAGACAAAATTAAAGATATTGAGTGGACTGAATAAATGTATTGGGTATCTGTTGATGTTAAAAGCTTTTATACTTCTATTCAACACCAATATGGTTTAGAAGCTATTAAGTTGTTTTCTAGGAGACAGTCCACTAAGTAATTATGTATTAGAACTAGTTGAATTTTATCTTACTAATAATTATTTTTGTTTTTGTGAAGATGTTTATGTTCAGAAAATAGGCACTGCCATGGCTGCATCCTTTGCTCCTGGTTATGCCAATCTTTTCATGGGCCTCTATGAGGTGGAATATTTATATAGACATCAATTCTTTAGAACTTCCCTTGTTTCCTACTATAGATTTATAGATGATTTAGTATTTTTGTGTAAAGGTGGCTTAGCTAATTTTTCTGCCTTTATTAAAGATTTGGATGTTAATATGTTCCAAATTAAATTTGATGGGCTTCAACAGGGTAGTACCATCAGTCTTTTGGATGCAGATTTAACAGGAGTAGTTGGTGAAAAAATTAAAACTAAAATTTCATAGCAAGTTGATAACAGTAATCATTTACTTCACAGATCTAGCTGCCATCCATCTCATTTGTTGGATTCTTTACCCTTTGGAGAATTACATAGAGTTTATAGATTATGTACTGATAATAAGAAATTATATTAAGAAATGTGTACTTCTATAAATATGTTCTTGAAGAGGGGCTATTATTTGAAAGATATCCATAGGGCTTTGGTAAAATTAAAAAAATAATTCATTAGTAGCCAGTAATCAAATTATGAATTATAACAGAAGAAATATTGGTAGTAAATCTAGGATAGATAAGCAGGAATGTAGACAGATGTATATAGTTACTTCCTATAATGTTTTTTCCATGAACAAATTAGGATTATTAAGTATTTTTGGCCATTTTTATTTAAATTTAAAGAATTTTCTGATTCATTATGTAAATTTCCTATTTTTTCCATTTACAAGGGGTAGGAATATACAGGACATCATTGTACACAATAAATTTGTTAAACCAGTGGAAAAGCTATGCAGCACTTTAGTTACACTGGGCACTACTGGTTGTACAAAATGCTCAGCATGTAAGTATATAATTATTTCTTTTAAGTATATTAATTGTGTTTCTTTTCACCCTAGAGGACATTTTACATGTTTAACATTTGTTATTTATGCTCTTAGGTGCTCCTGCAATCTCTATTATATAGGTGAAACAAAGAGAAGTTTTAAATTGAGATTGCAGGAGCACATTAGAGACATTAAAGTGGAGAAGGTTGTTAGTCCTATTGCTACGCATTTTAAGTTATTTCACAACAGTAACCCAAATTCCCTGCAAGCCAGCATCTTAGGACACGTTAACTGGGGTGTTGGTGACTCTGAGTTTAAAAATAAAAATCACTTGTTGTACAAAGAAAGTATTTACATTTTAAAATATGACACTTTAAGCCCTCATGGGCTTAATACTGAATGTTCATGGAAACGCGTGATATAACTGTTTTTTATGAATAGTGGGCTTATTGTACTAAATGTTTGTAAGAGAATAATTAATTAGTTAATTATTTGATTTTTTAATAGATGATAGTCAGTTTGTGTATAAAATGGTACTACTTTTTTTCTATCATGTACTCCTAGAAGGCATTTGTTGCAGAAGCGCTAGAGACTAGCGACATTTGTGAATAAAGTGTTTGCTGGTTTATTTCAGATTTACTATGTCGCCCTGGCCAGTGAAGATTGTGCTATTTTTGATTAGTTCTGCACACTGTGTTACCTTTAAAGATCATGAAATAGCCGAAGAAAACCTCGTGACTGCCCTTAGCCTGGGAGGTTATCCTGATCTCCTAATTGACCTTGTAATTTTGGCCATGACTTTTTTCTTTTGTTGTATAACCTGTTAACATAAGAATTCCACAAGTGGGGTTTGTTTTTGGTGTAAGATCTGGGCTTACGTCTGATAGGTACAGCAACCTGAATACAGCCTTTTACTTAACTTTTTTCCCAGGCTATTTTTTTTTACATTATAGCTCTGGTGCCTAGTAATTATGCAAATGAGTAATATCTGAGGTGGGAAGTGGGAAAGTGCAGAGTTGGAATCCCTTTCAGTGCCATTAAGACACTTATGGTATCCCTGGTGGCTAGTGGTTCCCTGTTCCACATTGTTTTTTTTGTTGTTGTTGTTTATTAAGTGTCTCTAACACATTATATAGAATATTCCTGGTGTCTAGTGTTCTCCCTAATCTATGAAATGTGCAAGTGCCATTAAGACATGAGATGAAAATGTAATCCCTAGTGGCTCTTGATCAGCGTCAGTTATTAGTGCTGGTAAGGCATCAGATGAAAATTTATTTCCCTGGTGTCTACTGACCCCTTCTGACCCATGTCTTCATAGTTATACCCGGTAGCTAGTGTTCCTGCCAACTCAGTGTTGTAGGTTTTGCTCATTAGTCTAGCGGTATATGGAAGTATGATGGCCACTCCAATCCATGTGTGCACACACACGCACACACACACACACACACACACACACACACACACACACACACACACACACACATTCACACATTCATTACACCATTACACAGTCACGTGCACACATACACACAGTTCGCTACTACTTGAACACATTCATGGACACACTCACCCATTCACACACACACACACACACACACACACACACACACACACACACACACACACACACACACACACACACACACACACATTCACACATTCATTACACACATACACATAGTCACGTGCACACATACACACAGTCCGCTACCACTTGATCACATTCATGGACACACTCACCCATTCACACACACACACACACACACACACACACACACACACACACACACACACACACACACACACACACACACACACACACACACACACACACACACACACACACACACACACACACACACACACACACACATACTCACACACTCACACAACACACAGATACAACCTAATACCACCTGACTCCCCAGCACTTACCTTTTGACAGTGTTCATTACCACAAGTGGCCAGGAGCGTCTGTGCTATTTTATGTAACCAAGGTAGCTTCTGAATAATTAATTTGCATAATTGCCTTACAGCAGGCACTTCTGACAGCACATGGCTAATTATCATATGCTTCTCCACTAAAATGCCTCATTAGCATCTTGCACGGCAGCAGACAGTCTGCCACTGTTCAGTGCATCTTCGTGCAAAAGCAGTGCTTTAGGGCTGTCTGTGAATACAAAAATGTTGCTGCAAAGTGTACACATAACTTTCCTGTATTCATTTTCAGTTTCAGGGGTGGGAGGTTGGCATAATGGTTAAGGTGTTTACCTTACAGACACAAGGTACAGGGTGTGATTCTCAAATGGGGTAACTGGCTAGGCTTAAAAATGACCCAGAAGGGCAGTTAGCCTACTACTAATCTATGAGCTACAGAGTTTTATGTTCTCATCATACATGTATAGAAACACACCTAAAGTTATGAACATACTACGAAATTTAGTTCTTCATCTTTATTATTTTATTAAGTTATTACATTATTTTGTGACAGTATATTATTCATTATGCATAGGTTATGTTGCAAAATTAAAATGTTCCTTAATTTTCTTCTTTGTATACATTGTATTACCTCTATGAATGTCAAATGTTCAGATGTGATGTACTCAGCATGATGACCTGAAAATGGTCCATTTGGATCATTGCTATACCTTGGAAGACAAATACAAATAAATAAATAAATAAACACATCAAAATAAAAAAAAAACAGGAGACATATTTTTATTATCTTCTTTATTGCATTTTTCTCCCCATACATAGCCCAGTGTTAAGACATCTGTCCCTCATACGTCCTTAGTCTCCCCCCCCCCCCCCACAGGTACAGACTTTTATTTCAGGGGTATGCCTATAAGCACCAGGCAGCATGGATGAAAGCCAGTTTTAGTTACTGGCTGATAGCGCTGTGGTTTAAATCTCTAAGGTTCCTATGTACAATGCTGTTGGCAAGGGATGGACACATCACTGGCTATGATTATAGCTAAAAATAAGTGTTAATCTGCTTCTTTTTAAGACCCACCTTAATCTAAAATGAGAAAGAAAAATGGGAGCATAGCAGAAAGAAAAGATGGTCATCATAGTGATGGAAGCATCATCAGTATTTGTAGATAACCGTAGTGGTAGTACAAGTCTCCATGATTCCATAATGAGCTATGAGGGGTTGGGCTGTGGTATAATGGTTAAGGTGTTTACCTCATAGACACAAGGTACAGTGTTTGAGCCTTACCTTTGAAAGGGAAATTGGCTAGGCTTAAAATAGCCTGCAAGGTAAATAGCCTACTAATTACTTAGGAACTTGTGTTAATGATCATTCTCAAAGCAATGCATTTCTGATAGCAAATGTACATGTGATAGTTCATACAAAATAACATCTATTCAAGAGGAATCTTGATGAGTGGATGGGAGATCATAGGTTTACCCCGGGTATCACTTCTGTGTCACTGTTAGACAGAGGCACAGTATACTAACCTCGAAAAAGGGCATAGCGAAATAAATTTAAAATGGGTGGCGAAAGCCAAACACATTCTGGCTAGGCTTATAAATGCCCTAGGGCAGATAGCCTAGTATGAACCTATGAACCTATTCGTTTTCTTTATTGAACTAATATAATAAGGGCAGATCTTGCCTCTTAAACCTAGTTAATTTCTTTGAAACAGTTACCAAAGCCATAGATGAGGGCAAGGTAGTCCACACAGCCGGACCTCGCAAAAGCCTTTGACACAATACCCAACTCGGGCATCATAAATAAGCTTACCAGCTTAAATATCAGCCCCTATATCACAAGATGGGTTGCAAACTGGCTCAGGGATAGAACCCACATGGTCAGAATCGCAGGTGCCATGTCTGAATCCAAACCAGTTACAAGTGGCATCCCACAAGGCTCAGTTCTGGGACCTCTCTTATTCGGTATATACTTCTCTGAGGTTCAGGCTAGCATGGGGGGATTATGGCTGACAAAGTTCACAGATGACTGCAAACTGGGAGCCATAATCGACTCTTCAGCTGACACAAGCATCCTCCAAAAGGGTCTCACGGAGACGGATGCTTGGTGCCAGAACCACGGCCTCAAACTAAATGCTAAAAAGTGCACAGTCATCCCCTTTGGGAAAAACAAAGTGCCCACAAATTACCACATAGGTGGTAATCCATTAAGTACGGAAGAAGTAATTAGAGATTTGGGGACCAACATAGATAGTAATCTCTCCTTTGATAATCACATTGCCAAAGTGGTTAGAAAGACCTTTTATATAGCCCACCTTATCAAGAAAGGGTTCACATCTAGATCAAGAGAGGTCATTGTGCCCCTCTACTCGTCACTCATCAGGCCCATAATTGAATACAATGCCCCTTTTGGGATGTACCTTACCCGACACCTGCAGCAACTGGAGAGAACCCAAAAGTACCTCATCAAGAGGATCATGGGCTACAAACAGATGTCCTATGCAGCTCGACTAAAGAAACTCCAGCTCTACTCAGTTGCTTACCGCCTACTCAGAGGCGATCTATGCCTGACGTGCAAAGCCATGTCTAACCTTGAATTAATGGACATGCTCCACCTCAAAAAATCCAAATCCCTTAGAGCTACACGCTCCAGGGACTTAAACCTCAGCACAAAAATAAATAGGACATGCTGGAGGGACAGATTCATTTCCCAGAGGCTCCCCTCACTCTGGAATAGAATACCAATTCATGTTAGACATAGCCCCTCGCTGACCCTCTTCAAGTGAAATCTGGACGCGTGGATGGGAAATCGCAAATTCACCCCTGGGATCTCTTCTGTGTCCCTGCTCGACAGTAAACTAATCTTAAAGGGCTACCTTCTGTGGCCTACTATATGGAGGCACAGTAGGCTAATCTAATAGGGAGGCGAAAACCAAATACACTCGGGCTAGGCTTATAAATGCCCTAGGACAGATAGCCTAGTATCTACCTATGAACCTATGAACCTATAATATTTATAAATGTATATATTTCTTTGTTTGCATTTTTCACATGGTATGGAAGATTTCCTTACTCCCTAATCTGAACATAGGTTCATAAGTTTGTAGGTAGGTACTAGGCTATCGGCCCAAGGGCCTAAGTAAAGCTAGCCAACAAAGTTCCCTGGCTTACGCCACCCAAGAAAGTAAATTTCCTGTGCCCCTGTTGAGCAGAGCCACAGAAATGATCCCTGGGGTGTATTTCCTATTTCCTATCCACTCATCAAGATTTTTCTTGAAGAGTGCTAATGAAGAACTTTGCTTGACATAGATGGGTAGCTTGTTCCAGAGTATAGGAAATCTCTGGGACAGGAATCTATCCCTCCAGCATGTCCTGTTTATTGTGGTGACAAAGTTTAGTTTCCTAGAGTGTGTAGCTCGGAGGGTTGGGATTTCTTTAGGTGTAGCATATCCAACAGTTCTGGGTTTAACATAGCTTTATATGTTAGGCAGAGATCTCCTTGGAGTAGGCGATATGCTACAGAGTAAAGCTGAAGTTTTTTGAGATGGTCAGTGTAAGGCATCTGTTTGAGGCCAGTAAGTTTCTTTGTGATGTACTTCTGTGGCCTTTCCAGCTGCTGCAGATGTCTTGTGAGTACATTCCAAAAGGGTCGTTGTACTCTATAATAGGTCTAATGAGTGCCGAGTAAAGGGAAACAATGACCTCTTTTTTCCTGGATGAGAACCCTTTTGTGATGAGGTGTGCCACATAGAAGGAGTTCCTGACTACTGTGGCGATGTGATTATCAAAGGAGAGACAACTGTCCACCTGGGTCCCAAGGTCTCTTATCACACATTTGGTGTTAAGTAGACTGCCGTTTATGTGGTAGTTCATGGGTACAGAGTTTAAACCAAAGGGGATGACAATGCACTTTTTGGCATTGAGCTTGAGACCATGCCTCTGATACCAGGCATCTATCTCAGTGAGGCCCTTCTGTAGGATGTCCACATCATTTGGGGACTCGACTATGGCTCCTAGTTTGCAGTCATCTGCATACTTTGTTAGCCAGAGGCCGTCTGTGTTAGCCTGTACTTCAGAGAAGTAGATGCCAAACAGAAGAGGTCCCAGGACTGAACCCTGTGGTACTCCACTTGTTACTGGTTTGAAGTCAGAGTTGGAGTCTGCAACTTTTACAGTGTGGGTTCTGTCAGTAAGCCAGTTGGCAACCCATCTTGTGACATAGGGATTTATACCTAGTTTATTGAGCTTAGCTATAATTCTAGAATGGGGGATGGTGTCGAAAGCCTTGGAGAGGTCAAGATAGGCTCGTCTACGGCTTTAGTAACTGCCTCAAAGAAGTCGATCAGGTTTAGAAGGCATAATCTGCCTTTCACAAACCCGAACTTGGTGGGGTCCAGAGTTTGGAGGTTACCAATGTCTTTGTTTATGAGCTCCATGATGATACGTTCTATGGCCTTGCAGACCAGGCTTGTCAGGCTAATAGGGCGATAGTTCCCAGGATCAGTGGTGGCTACCCCTTTGTGGAGTGGGAGAACTGTTGCTGTGTGCCATTCAGTGGGCACAAAACCTGATGTGAGACTATGATTGAACATGGTGCTTAGGTGGGGAGCCAGTTCGTTCTGAAGTTCATGTAAAATGCAGCCTGGGATGTTGTCTGGTCCCACGGATGCTGTGTTTTTGGTTTTAGAGAGTGCAGCTTTTACCCACATAGATGTGATTACAGGGACTCTGTATTCTTCCTGTAAAGATATGGGCCCTTTAGGGGGTGAGACGGGGGTAAAGTTAGCACTGAACCTATCTGCCAGGATGTTGGCAATATCAGTTGGTTCTGTAATTTTCATGCTGTTGTGCTGTAACTCAGAGCAGATCTGGGTGTTGCCATTGAGATTTTTGACATAGCTTTGTGGTTGCCCTTAGAATCAGTGGCAATTTTGTTTTCGTAGTTAGCTTTGGAGGATCTTACAAGGGATCTCACCGTCTTACTGAGGCTGACCAGGGAGCTCCTCCACTCATGGGATTTTACTCTCTTTTGCAACAGTTTCTTCCTTCTGTTGTAGAGTTTGTTTATGGCAGGGGACCACCAGATTGGCTTCCTTTTTTTGGAGGATAGCATCTTGGTTCTGTTTGGGATAGCACAATTCCTGCACTCGTGTAAGTGCTTATAGAGTGCATTTGTGTAGGATTCAACAGTCATAACTGTATTTTCCATCTGTGTGGGTGTCATGAAGATTGCCACTTCTATCTTAAGAAGCATGAAGTTGGCTTTGGAGACATTTTTTACAGTGGTTTCCTTAATGGTTGGTGGGGGCAGGATGTGGATATCTAGAGTGATTAGCTTATGGCCGGATCTGACCAATGACTAGTTGACTTCAGGTGTGGAACACCGGTCACTCATGTTGGTAATGACTGGGTTTAGGATATTGTTGCCCCTGGTGGGGGTGTGGATAAGTTGATCCAGGGCATTGGAATTTATAAATTCCAGAAAGCGTTGAGAGAAGGAGTTGGTACATGAGTAGTTTTCCCAGTTAATGGTGGGGTAGTTGAAATCTCCCATTATTATGGTGTTTGGTTGAACCCTAATATTTTCCAGTATATCAAGAAAATGGGAGTGGGAATCCTGGGGCATGGTGGGGGATCTGTAGCAAGCTACAATTTGGATTGCAGTTTTGCCCAGAGTTAATTGCACTTGGATAACCTCAGATGCATTATGCTGTGCAACTAGCCTGGAGGTGTGGATATCCTTAATGAATATGGACACACCTCTGCCTTTGGTGTTCTGGTCCAGGTTAGATGGCTGAAAAGTGTTGTATGAGGTATAGCCTGGTAATGCAGGGGTGCTCTATAGAGCCTTGAACCAGGTCTCATGTATATGGCCTGAGGGAGACAGAAGGAGAGACAGAGAAACATAGGGTGGGAGGGAGGGTGTGAGAAAGAGTACAGTCACATAAGTGAAAACATAGTCACAGAGAGTTTTAAAAAGGATAATTTTATGCATTTAATTGAGAAAGACTATTAAAGTCACCAGAAAACAGTTACACATCCAATTCAGTGGATATCTGTTGTGCAATTACATCACTGCTCCTATCACTGAGGTGGTGTTAGATCACATGCAGAAAACCCACTCTCCCTCCCAGAATGGGCAGGATGACAGTTGCTACTCCTAACTGTTCTTCCTCACCTGCCAGTCAAACTCAACACATTTGGGTCATAGTGAGGCTTTCTCTCTCTCTCTCACTGTCTGCTATAGAGCTGTGATATAAGTAAGCATGTTTTGAAATTGCTTGCTGTTTTTTATTTCTTTAGTGAGAAGAGAGTGGACCTCGGTTTTTCTAGGTTACTGATTGCTTTAAACCTTTAAACTGGTGTTGCTATTTGCCAGTATGGTCTTTTGAGCTTTTCAGGATTTACTGAGTTGCTTTAAGTTGCAGTGTTGGTGATGTTGGGGGAGCTTATATAATGAGTTGTGATGCTGCAGCATGTCCATAGACACATGGAAATTGTTTGTAGTTTTGTGTTGCTTGTTTCCAGTACTTTTCATTAGTAATCTGTTCCCTTGTTAGCTAATTGGCCCATAGATTCATAGGCAGTTACTAGGCAAATGATCATAGGGCCTATCAAGCCTAGCCATTTTATATCCATGTTCCCTAATTAACCTTGGTTAGATGGTCATTATTCACAGAGTGAGTCTATGATCAGCACCTTCTGCCCTGTCCATGAGGGACATAAGTGCCACCCCCAGGGGGGGAATTTATGGTCTCCATCCAATTGTCTAGGTTGCTCTTGAATAGGGTTATTGAGGAGCTCTGCTTGATGTGAAATTGGAGTTTATTCCAGAGGAGCAGAAATCTCTGGGAGATATATCCATCTCTCCAACATGTTCTGTTAATGTCACAGGCTAGTTTGGGATCCCTGGAGTGAGTGACTCTTGGCCCTTTTGATCTGTGGATGTGCTGCATTTCCATTAAGACAGGGTCAGAGACTGTTCTGTAGGCCAGGCACAACTTGCATCTAAGCAGCCTGTAGGATACAAAGTACAATGACAGGGCTTTCAGTCTTTCCATGTAGGTTATGTTTTGGAGGCCCTAAATTTTCTTGGTGAGGTGAGGTACATGCAAAATGGAGCATGGGACTCTATTAGTGGTCTGATGAGGGTTGAGTACAGAGGAGTTATAACATCCTTTGTCTTGGGTGTGATGCCTTTACTTATGAGATTTGCAATGTGGAAGGCTTTCCTTACCACTGTGGACACATGGTGATCAAAGTTTAGATTGCTATCAACCCGTGTTCCCAAATCTCACACCACTAGGTTTGAGCTTAGGGGAGTGTTGGCAATACTGTAATTTGCAGGGACTTCCTTTTTGCCAAATGGAATATAATACACTTTTTGCATTTAGTTTTAGTCCATGGCTGTGGCACCAATCATTTGTCTGTGTTAGCCCCTTTCATAATATGTTAACATCATTTGGGGACTCAATGATTACACATAGTTTGCAATCATCAGTGAACTTGGTAAGCCACAGGCCATCTATTTTCACCTGGACTTCCAAGAAATAGATTCCAAAGAGTAGAGGGCCCATCACATATCCTTGTGGTACACCACTGGTAACTGATCTACTGGTAGAGTTGGAATCCCTAACTTTGACAGTAGGCATTCTGTTGGTGAGCCAGTTGCCTACCCATCTAGTGATGTATGGTTAATCCCCAGCTGGGAGAGTTTCTCAATGATATCTGAGTGGGGGATTGTGTACTGTTTTGCCTTCATCCGGGGCTTTGGTGACATTCTCGCAGAAGTCCACTAAGTTCAATAAGCAATAAGCAAGATCTACCCTTAACAAAGCCAAACTGGGTCAGGTCAAGAGTTTGAAGGTCACGTATGTCATTGTTGATAAGGTCCATGATGATTCTTTCCATGGCCTTGCAGACAAGGCTGGTTAGGCTTATGGCTCTATAGTTCCCAGGGTTGGTTGATGGACCCTGTTTGTGCAAGATTACTGTTGCTGTTTTCTCTCTCCTGGAACAAAACCAGTGCTCAGGCTGAGGTTAAAAAGAGTGCTAAATGGTTCTGCTAGGTCTTGTTTTAGATTGTTTGGTAAGCAGCCTAGGATGTAATCTGGTCCCATAGAAGCCATGTCTTTGACCTTGGAGAGTGTAGATATGACCTGCTCTTTGGAGATACTAGGTAGAGAACTGGTGCCAGGTATGTTATGGGGTATGATTGGTGGGGATAGGGGGATGAAGATTGCACCAAATCTGTCAGCTAGCAGGTTGTCAATTTCCTCATGTTCAGTATGAGAAATACCGTCCACTATACGTTTGGCACATAGTTGGGCATTCCTTTTTAGATTTTGGATATATCTAAAGAATGTATTATGATTATCCTTAGCTAGGGATGCTAATTTAGTTTCATAACTAGCTTTAGAGGACTCTACAAGATCTCTGATTTGCTTGTTCAAGCTGTGGAGGGTATTCTTCTTTTGATGAGTAACTTCCCTCTTGTTCTCAGACATCAGTTTCTTCCTTTTGTTATATGACCTATTTATACCTGAGGTCCACTAGGGTGGCCTGTTTTTTTTTTTTTGGGGGGGGGGGCTGTTTTTGATCCACTCCATACAGAGCATTTGTGTATTCCCCTAAATAGGAGTCATCGTTAGCTGTGTTAGCAGAGGGTTTTAAACTTTTTATACCATTGCCTAGTAGGCTGTAGTTTGGAGAACGTTTTCAGTTTTTTTTTTGCTCCTGTGGGGGTGGCATGTCTAATCATTACTTCGAACGAGACAGATTTATGGTCTGACATTACCAGGGAGGGCAACACACAGGAGATATTGCAGTGATCCCCCATGTTGGTGAGTACTAAGTCTAGGACATTTGAGCCCCTTGTGGGGGTACAGAATTGTTATTCCAGGGCATTTGTATTGACAAAGTCCAGAAACCTCAGGGTGAGCATGTTTGTGCTTGTGAATGTTGTCCATTTGATGAAAGGATAGTTGAAATCTCCCATGACCAAAGTGTTTGGCTGTATAGTGACTGACTCTAGTAAGTCCAGGCAGGGGATGTGCTTCTCTTGGTTCATGGTGGGGGACCTGTACCTAGCAATGATGTGGTAGGGTGCATTATCTATAGTTAGTTGGGCCTGGAGTAGTTCAAGAATGTCATACTGTTTAACCAGTCTTGAGGTGTATTTGGCTTTAATGATGATGGTACACCTCCACCTTTGGTTCTTTCAAACTCGTTTTGGGATCTGAACATGTGGAAGGCATTGTAGCCTTGCATGGCCAGGGTGCTCTCTGTGGCTTTGAACCATATCTCAGTGACTGCACAGATGTCAGCATCTTCCAAGGTGATGAATACTTTCAGGGAGTGTGGTTTCCTGTTTAGACTCCTAGCATTAAGCAGCATAACCTTGAGTTTGTCTTGAGTGGATTTTTTTACGTCGTAAGTTATGTTGTTTTGACAGTGCCTGAAAAAGGCACTATGGAGGAAGTAAGCACCCTTTCCAGTATCTGAAAGCCTAGAAGAGACAGGTGAAGACCATCTCTGGCAAAGCAATGTGGACTGACAACCATATTTTCCCAGGCTGACAGATACTGGATCCTCCTGGACTGACACCAGAAGTTAGGCCAATTGTTGAAAGCAATCATTTTTTGTCTATATTGTGGCATCATCCTGGGTGAAGGTAGAATGCTGCTTAGGGCTAGGGAGATACCTGCCTGGGACACATAGTCTGAGAGTTCAGTCATGTAATCCAGAAAGGTATACCTCAAGTCATTCACCCCCAACATGTACTATGACAGCATCATAGCGTTGGTTGTTTTTGAGTGACTTGAGTGCATGCATTATTTGATGGATTCTGGCACCTGACAGGTAGATGACAGTGACCTTCTTTTTGTCCAGTCTCATGAGGGGTATGTCTGTGTGTTTCACTATGGAGTCGTCTATGACCAGGACATTTGGTTTTGAGGTGTTTTTGCCTTACGGACTTATTTGCTGAGACACTGGTGTGTGTGTTATGTGGAGTGGATTCTGTTTGCTTTGCAGTGTGTGCAAGTGGTTGCACTTGAGAGGTCTCTGATCTTTTGGTAGGCTTTTATTGAGTACCTCCACATATGTGGGTTTATGTTTTGTGACCTTCTTTTGTGTGAGAGGTGATATGTATGTGCTGATAACCTGTTTGATGTCTGGTTTGTTGTTACATGAGAGAATGGATTCCAATTTCATAGTGTAATTACATCTGTCACATAGGGTATTTATTTATTTTAGGAGTAAGAGGTTGTAAGTATACATGAGGTAATTACTACATTGCCTCAGGATTCCCATGTCAATCGGGCTGGCCGGAGAAATGGTTGGAATCTGACCATCTGTTATAGCAGGTTTTTACCATATCTATTATTCGGGAGTGGGCTTGTTTGACCAGATATTGCTCAAGGATTAACAAACTGGCTTATTCTATTGAAGGCTAGGGGTGAAAACTATGGCAACACTTCTGAATGTGCAACTGAGTTTCCAGCAATGCAGCAGTGAAGCTTGGGGAGAGGGGGGGGTTCACTAACAAATGTCTGGAAGAAAATTGTCTTTCAAGGAGTTTGCATAAAAAGGGCACCACTGAACCCCATTGAGTGGTGCACAGCTACATGCAAATGTGAGGCTTAAATACATGTAAAATTAAACAATTTTAAGCTAAACTACCAATGGGAAAGCACACAATGAGCTTTTCTCCAATAATTCCCAGCTCAGATGAGGCTCAGACTGCACACTCCTGCCACAAGGGTACAGGCAGGGCCCTCCTAATGTAAGATGGCTAGAACAGTGCTCAGGTATAATAGATTCTAGACTCAGCAGATTTGAATCTAGTCTATGCTATGTACTAGCTACTTAAAGCAACAGAAAACACCTTTTTTAAAGTGCAGAAAAATAACAGTAAACATCAGGCAGACGAGGAAACAAAATGATAAAGTACAGTCAGTAAAGTGCAAAGTAAACTCACAAGATACTTATTTTTTTAATTTAGCAGTGGATGCTTTGGATTTTGGCAGAATCTCTCCAGACCTTTGGCAAATTTGCCAAACATTGAACAGCTTCGGTTAAACGAGGGTAAAACCATGCAAAATTGGGGCTTAAATACAGGTGAAATTAAACACTTTTAAGCTAAACTACCAATTGGAAAGCACACAATGAGCTTTCCTCCAGTAATCCCCAACTCAGATGAGACTCAGACTACATACTTCTGCCACAAGGGTGCAGGCAGGGCCCTCCTAATGTAAGATGTCTGGAATAGTGCTCAAGTGTAACAATACAGTCTATATTCAGCAGATCTGAATTTAGTCTATGCTGTGTACTATCTAATTTAGGCAACAGAACAGCTTTTGTAAAGTATAGAAAAATACAGTAAAAACAGCAAAATTAGGCAGCAAAATGATAAAATACAGTCAGCAAAGTGTAAAGAAAACTCAAAAAGTACTTTTTTTTAAATTTTAGCAGTGGATGCTTTGGATTTCAGCAGAAGCTCTTATAGGTCCATAGGTTGGTACTGGGTTATTAGCCCTAGGCCTATACAAGCCTAGCCATAACAATTCCCTGGCTATTTCTTCCCACATTATTTACTTTCCTGGACCCCTGTCTAGCAGGGTGGACCCTGTCTTCGGACATCTGATAAAAGTCGCTAGACACTGAGCAGCTCTGATTAGATGCCCTGTGGTGTTACTGCCCTCTGCACAATCTGATGTGAGAAGTGGGAGACTATGGAGAGGATTTCCTATAGAGGATTTTAAACTGGAGAGGTTTGCTTATATACAAGGCACATGGAACCAGCAGGGTGAAAGACATTTACACAGCTAATCCCACAGGCCAATCAGATAAAAGCATAATAAACTTTAAACCAGCAGTTTACCACTTGGATGGCTTGAATTCAGCTCTGTTCCCACCAGAGGACAAAATAATCCTCAATGTAAAATGAGCTGGTTTTGAGCTCAAGTGCAGTAACAAATGCTTTATAAAATTCATGCAGTATCAGGAATCCTTGGAAATAAGTTCACTAACCCTGAGAAATGTTTAACAAAATACAGGAAAAGTGCACAGTGTAAGAGAATATTTTTGCGGGCTCAAGAGAACTTCAGCAAACTCAGAACAGCTTTTGCAGTACCACAGGAGGTTAAAGAATATTAGTATACTGTTAAAACAACCTAACAGCAGTACAGTAACAAACAGATGGCTTTTCTTTTGCAAGTGCAGGCTGAAAAACAGTGATAAATTCAACAAAATCAATAAATGCAGCACGGAATTGTTGAATAGTACTGAGACAGTTAGAGCAACTGCAAAAAAAAAAAAAAAAAAATTATATCAGGTTTGTAGGTCCAGGTCGCTATTAGTTGCCCTTAGTGGCACTGACTGTGCAGCAGCAGCACCCCATTGTGCAGCAGCACTTTATCTGTTCTGTTGTTATTGCTGTTGTGGATACCCACACCTCCAGGTTGGTGGCAACGCACGAAGTTTCGGAAACCATCCAGGTGCAACTAACCATAGGCAAAACTGCTCTACAAATTGTAGCATGCTGGAAATCCACATCCGCCCCACCCCAAACAAAAGACCACAGTGAAGAACTTCTCTAAAGCAAACTTCACACTACTCAAGACTGGTGTGGTATCCTTCAAGGCCCCTGAGCCAGTGGAAACCACAACCCAAGCTGCGGAAGCCCTTACAAATGCCTTCTATGAACACCTCCAGGACTGCATGGATCAGGCAATCCCAAATAAAACCAAGACTCTTTCCACAAAGGGCAAACATCCAGTCTGGTGGACCCCAGCCATTAACAAACTTTACAATAAGAGGAGAAAGCTATTACATGATAGAACAAAATCCATAAAAGGGAAGTCACCCTGATCATTATTAGTAAAAAATACTAGCACTCATAAAATCAACTAAGGCCAATTTTGAGAGAAAAATTGCCATGGATTCAAAGGACAATCATAAGGCCTTTTTCAGCTATGTTAGGAACCTGGGTGGAAACTCCCAGATATGCTCAGAATTAGTCCAAAATGATACAAAAATCACTGAACCCACAGACATTGCCAACATACTGGCAGACAGGTTCAGTGCAAACTTCACCCCTCTCCCCTAAAGGAGAGATAACTATCCCAGCGGTGTAGCCTCCCAGACATCTCAAATGCGCAGGTGAAAGCTGCTCTCTCTAAAGCTAAAAACACAGCATCAATGGGACCAGATGGTGTCCCTGGCTGTGTGCTACATGAGCTAAATGAGGAATTAAACCCGCACATAACGCAGCTGTTTAATCTCAGGCTTACCACAGGATATGTGCCCAAGGAGTGGCGTATGGCAACTGTGGTCCCACTCCACAAAGGCGGTGCCTCTATGGACCCTGGTAATTACCGCCCCATAAGCTTAACAAGTCTAGTCTGCAAAGCTATGGAGAGGATCATAATGGAGCTCATAAACAAAGATATAGGGGACTTGCAGACATTGGACCCGACCCAGTTTGGCTTCGTCAAGGGAAGATCATGCCTTTTGAACTTGGTCGACTTCTTCGAAACAGTCACCAAGGCCATTGATGAGGGAAAGGCAGTCCATACAGCCTACCTTGCCTTGCAAAGGCTTTCAACACAATACCCCACTCGGGTATTGTAGAAAAACTTACCAGCTTAAATGTAAACCCATATGTCACAAGATGGGTTGCAAACTGGCTTAAGGACAGAACCCACAGGGTTAGAGTTGTTGGCGCTATGTCAGACTCCAAGCCGGTCACAAGTGGTGTCCCACAGGGCTCGGTCCTTGGCCCCTATTGTTCGGCATCTACTTCTCAGAAGTACAGGCCAACATGGGAGGACTTTGGCTGACAAAGTGTGCAGATGACTGCAAACTGGGCGCCATAGTGGAAAGTCCATCGAACAGGGATATCCTTCAGAAGGGACTCACGGAAACAGATAGCTGGTGCCAGAGCCATGGCCTGAAGTTAAACGCCAAAAATGTATAGTCATACCCTTCGGGAAAAACAAGGTAACCCCAAGCTACCATATAGGTGGCAATCCACTAAGCACAGAAGAGGTTATCAGGGACCTGGGGACCCAGGTTGACAGTGGCCTTTCTTTTGACACTCACATTGCTAAAGTGGTTAGAAAGACCTTCTACATTGCCCACCTGATCATGAAGGGATTCACATCCAGATCTAGTGAGGTCATTGTTCCCCTGTACTCTTCACTTATCAGACCAATGATCGAGTACAATGCCCCATTCGGGATGTATCTCACCCGACATCTGCAGCAATTGGAGAGACCCCCAAAGTTCCTCACCAAAAGGATAAAGAGACTCCAAAATCTGTCATATGCTGCCAGATTGAAGAAACTCCAGCTCTATTCAGTCGCATACCGTCTGCTCAGAGGTGACATGTGCCTGACATACAAGGCCATGTCCAACCTGGAATTAATGGACATGCTCCACCTCAAAAAATCCAAATCCACCAAAACCACTAGAGCAAGCGACTTAAACCTTAGCACGGCTATAAATAGGATGTGCTGGAGGGAATGATTTATCACTCAGAGACTCCCTATGCTGTGGAATAAAATCCCGGTCCATGTGAGGCAGAGCACCTCGCTGGCTCTGTTCAAGAGAAATCTTGACCTGTGGATGGGAGATCGTAGGTTTACCCCGGGAATAATCTCTGTGTCACTGCTGGACAGAGGCACAACAAACTAATGGGCACATTATTTTTTCATATAAGGGGTGGCGTAAGCCACAAAAATTTGGGCTAGGCTTATAAATGCCTTAGGGCAGATAGCCTAGTATAAACCTATGAACCTATGAACCTATGTTGTAGCTGTCACTGTGTTCTTCAGCTATTGCTATTGTGTAACTGTCACTAAAGTTGAGCTGTAACAGCTTCTTGATGTAGCTGCTGTGTTGTTACTGTCTTGCACATTTTGTTGTTGTTCTTGCCCTGCTTTCTGCTTTAGCACATTCACACCAATGTGGTGTGAAATGCCACACCTCCAACAGCTTATACACATCTTGCATTCTGGAGCATTTTTTGGGAAATAATATTAAAGATAATCATAATAAACATTTTGTGAACAATAAATGTTTTTAAAACTGTACAAATAGCAATGTTATCAGTAAGATGTATTCTTTACAATGATAATAGTCAGTGTATTCATAGTCTTTTCCATAAATACTGTAATTTGTTATAATGCACACAGACCTCAAATTATATTTTTCTGAATTTTCACAAATAAATTTTCATATCTTGAAAACTATGCAGCGTAGACATAAATTGTTAAAACATTACTGTTAACCAGACGTAAGGTTTCACACGACAACAAGAAAGTCTCCTATAAATGTATGTTTAGAGAGATATTCAGAGAAATATGAAACCATATGTCTAATTGTATAATTAGCAATACAATTAATACTGGATATCTCTCAAGATGTGCAAAGTACAGTGCAAATATCAAAGAAAGTTTTCTTCAACAATAGCTAAGATTTCATCTAATGTCATGCAACAATTTGTAAGTCCCTTTGTTTTTGAAACATTGGATACATATGGAAATATTGCTTATTTTCATAACTGCTAACAAACAGCTAGCAATATTTCCATTATAGTGTGATAAAGAAACTGTATTTTCAGTGAATTGTCCTGTTTCCCACATTAGTGTTTCACACCAAACATCTCAGTAAAATGTGGGTTTCTCAGTTATGAAAATAAGAACATAAATGTGAAAATATGAATAACAAGTGGCAAACAAAGATTGATTTCTCCACTGCAGGTCATCCTTGATTAACAATCTTAGTGACATTTTGTTAATAACTCGTTATACTTTCTAATACTGCCTATTATTAGCTGGTAAGTCACTTAGTTAAAGAAGCCATGCCTACTAAAGTTCTTATGCCATAATGAGGTATGGGTGTGAAACAGATGTGTAAAAAAAGTGTTATAGGCTTAAGTGAGCTAAACTACTTGTAGGTTTCGTTATTTACTACTACTGTGTCATGGCAGTGCTACTCACCTAGTGGTGTGATCATTGTCTCTAGGTGGTGGCTATTGTTGATGTGACATCCTGACCTCAAGTACAAAATTGGAAAAAGAAGGCTGATGTTTAGGGTCTATATCACATAGCTGAAGTCTTATAACTTCGAACACATAATGTTCAAACCATTATGTTCCAAGTTACAAGACTTCGACTATGAATAAAAAAAAAATAAAAACAACGGAGAACAAAATAAACTGTTTTAAGCAGGGGGGCAAGTACCCCTGCACCCCCCACATGGGAGGCTGCTTCCCCCACGCTCCCGCTACTTAAATATACCAACTCCGAGATCGCACCTCATTGAAAAAAATGGAAACGTCCTCTTATGGAGATTTCCATTGAAATGCTCGAACTTTTACAAATTCGAACTTATGGTCTCAACCATATGAGGTTCGAACTTGTAAAAGTTCGACTACATGATAGGAACCCTGATGTTTATGTTACTTGCTGCTACTTTGGTTACTGTAACCTCTTGCTCTTACTGTATTGTAATCTCATACACATGAGATCCCTTGTACCTATCAACTAAACTGCTAACTATTTATTAAGTGGGATTTACTCCCTATAAGATAGACCCACCTAGCCAATATGAAAGTCCAGTCAGCTTGTATCTCCTCTGTTGCCAGTCTCATAACACTTGGTATTGTTTGGCAGTGTATGAATTGCCAAAAGCTCATAGATATGAAGTATTACTTGACATACATAATGCAGTCTGTGAGAATTGTAGCTGTATACACAACATGGAGACTATTCTCTCACCTCATATAACTGCCCATGAACACACATATTACCACCCCCAACTGTACTTAAATGTATCATAACAACAGACTGAAGCTGTCAGAAAGTCACTTTCAGAACCTCCTGCAGCTAAGAAAATAAAGTCTATTAACATTACATCACCATCCTCTCACATAGTAAAGAATGACCAGGCTGCAAATTGTAAGACATCCATAGCGGCTAAGTCCATCAATAGAAGTAGAAATATTCTAGTGGTTGATAACTCCATTGTCAGGCACACTGACTCCAAACTTATGAGGCTGGACAAAGACAGGTCAGTCCTGAGGTACTTGTAGACAGACATGTTGAATCTCACTATACATGTGTTAAATACAGATAAGTCTCTGATCCTGAATGTAATCTCACCTTTACACAGAATGATGTCCAAGTATAAGGAAAAGGTAACTGGCTTCAATGACTGAGGGAGAAGGGGGTCCATAATGTGCCATCCTGAAATGAGGTGGTAGGTATTTCAACTTGCTTCACAAGGGCTGCCTTGTCCATCTCAGTCCATAGATTCTGCTTACTGTCCAAAGCCTTTGCTTCCCCCATAGTGCTGTTTTCAAGCAGGGTATGGCTACTGGATATCCCAGCATAGAAGATAAAATTACATCAAATTCCACTTTTAGTAATATCAAGGTCATTGATCTCATTTCCAGAAGTCTTAGTAACAAATTGATCTTGAGGTAATCCTGCAATTCATACATATCCATGTCTATGTCATAACTGATACTTGTTTCATAGTAAAGATAACAGTCCCTCCTAACACACTTTTAACAATTATCATGCATTCACATCGGAGGGAAACTGTGCTGCAATTTCCATATTTGTCAGAAGTCATACCATCTCTAGGCAGGTTTCCAGAGATCCACAAATCAAATGTACTGAACTCCAACTTGCAATAAAAGAAATAAATCAATTTATAGTCTACTTTAGGACACATTACATGTTCACAGATGACCAAGAGAGATTTCTAAATGTAATGTATGTAATTTTATGACAAGTAAAATTTCAGTTTACAGGTGCACCTATACCTCAAAGCCTGATTATGCCGAAAGATTCCAGGATGTAATACATGATAATCTGCCTAACGCATAAATACAAACAGCCCACTAGTACAGCAAACATTCTATACCTCACTTTTACCAACATAGCTACCAAAAATAACATTCCTATACTACCTCTGTTCCTGGTTAACTCTCACCACAAATTAGTGACCTTTCCTTTTAAAGTCTCAGACACCCCTGATGAGTTAGTAGTCAGGATAGAGTGATGAGAAGGTGGGAGGAGACAGCTTGCTTGAAATGTAGACTAGGTGGGAGGTGGGTAGGAATTGGGTTAGGGTAGGGGAGCAAAGTGAGCTTGAGAATTAGCGAGGATGAATGGACTGAGCCCGACCCCACAGTACTAACAACACTGACAAAAAATTATCAATATGGCCCAAGCTAATTTGTATTTTGTTCTTCTGCAGCATTTACAAGTAGAAAACATGTAAGTAAGTGAGAGGGGGGTGGGGCTAGAAATTTAATATGAGAGACTTAGAATACTAGCATGTGTAGACTAGGTTTAACAGCATATTAAGTTCGGTAGATGGATTCGAATAGGGTTAAGGAAATTAATCTTGTGTTATCCTTTCCCTAGATGAAATGTTGTCATCTGTCGGTTCCAAATGCACCCCTGCAAGTGTCTTAAAAATTTTGTTTTCTTTTTTACTTTGAGCTAAAGCACTTGTAGAAAAGAGTTATGCAAACATATGCTTAGTTTTTTTACTGTGCAGTGGTTATTTTCAGTTGCCTTATGGGTGACTGAAACGTCATGTCAGGAGACCAATTGTCTGTAGCAGTTGTGAAGTTTAGGGTTGAATTGGCTGTTTATTATTGTTGAGGCAGAGTATGATGTTATTGTCAGGCAAAGATTATAACAAAAAGAAGAATAAAAGACATTTTAGCAGGTAGGACTTTGTATAAACTATTTCATCTATGGGAAAATGCTGAAGGAGAACAAATTAAGACTGCAGTAATATTAGTTAAGAAGGTGTGGCATATAAGATACCCAGCATAGATCTCTGTCCTCTCTCTACTCATCTTTTATATTGAGTATAAACTTGATTTTGTACTATGTATGTGAAATTTGACACTGAAGGACCAGTGGTGGAGTGCTGTCACTATCAAGTCCTCTGACTATAATATGAAGCATATTTCTGAGATTAAACATTTAACTGCGAGGTTTCAGTGTCTTCCACACTTTTCGATCAGTAGCTGCACAGAAAGAGCTAAAGGTGGATGTTTCTTGATATACATCAATAGCAAGCATACCTCTGGGTTGGTCAAACAGGATGACATGCTGGAGTCCCTCCATATGCAGATTACCATAGACAAATTCCCATACCATATTCTAGCCAGCTATAGGTCACCCTCCATGTCCTAAGAAGCTCACATTGCATTCTTGGACCTAATGGAGACACTTAATATCCAACCTACACTCTACTCATGGGAGAGTTTAATTACTCCCCTATATACTTGCAAATCATACACAGAAATTCCTTGACTCCGTAAATACAAACACCCTTGAAGGAATAGTGAATATATCCACCATAGTCTCCAACATACTGGACCTCATGCTTACAAATTTGGGAGAGTGCTGCACCCTACTCAATGTCTCATCCTCCCTGGTAAGGTCTGACCATAAAACTGTCTTCTTTGAAATCAAAATCAACTCCATAATCCCATTAAAACCAGTAACAGGAGCTATTCCAAAAGCAAGTTACTTATTCCTTAAATGATGGTTTGTCAAAATTCAATGTCCCTCCAAACTCAGAGACTACAGCAGCCTATGCTGAATTGCTCTCAGAAACTCTGTACAGCTATGTTCTTGACTGCATAAAGGGTACTGTACCTACCAGTAGTAAGCCCAGGACTAACCCCAGAAATAAACTGCCCTGGTGTCGTCCCAAATTAAACAACAAAAGGAAAACAAATATGGAAAAAATCAGGAAGAGCAATTCCCATAAAGATAGAAAGTCACTCATCAAAGTAAATAGGCAAGTAAGAGGGCTAATTAAGTCATACAAAACCAACTTTGAGGTTACGATAGCCTCCCAGATGAAAAATAACCATAAGGCCTTCTTCAGCTATGTCCAAAACCTCTGGAGCAGCACACAGCAAAATGGTGAACTGGTAGCTAATGGTGCCTCATTCATAGAGCCTGATGATATAATAAACCTGTTAGCAGACAAATTCAGTTCCAGCTTGACCCCCCCCCTCATCCCCAACCATTATCCAAGAAATATCCTTGAATATAACCTCTCCAGCTATAGCCAGGGAGCATGCACTAGCTGTGCTCACTGAGTCACAAACACAGCCTCAGTGAGCACCAATAACATCCTGAAATGCCTCCTGAACAGTTTTAAATATGACTTATCAGGACCTGCTGGAGTCACTGTTTAATTACAATCTTAAAACAGGCGTTGTGCCATGAGAATGGAGGACTGCAACAGTCATCCTTCTTCATAAGGGAAGACCTTCCACACATCCTGGAAACTACAGACCAATTAGTATGACTAGCCTTATCTGCAAAGCCATGGAAAGAATTATCATGGGAATTATCAACAAGGACAATGCACACTGGATCCATCCCAGTTTGGCTTTGTGAAATGAAGGTCATGCTTACTGAATCTGGTGGACGTCTTTGAGAAGGTCACTGCAGCAATGGCTGAGGGGAAAATGGTGCATACTGCCTACCTAGATTTGGCTAAAACTTTTGATACAATACGCCACTGGGTGTTGTCAGCAAACTTACAGAACTGAGTATAAACCCTTTTATAACATGCTGGACAGCTAGCTGGCTCACTGAAAGGACCCAGGAAGTTAGAATTGGTGAGGCTACCTCCACAAAGAGGCCGGTCACCAGTAGATTCTCAAAGTACTCTGTGCTGGGTGACTCTACTGAGGAATCTACTTCTTGGATATTAAAGCCAATGTCAAAGGAATTTAGCTAACCAAGTTCACAGATGACTGCAAACTGGAAGCAGTCTTTGATCCCCCCAAGAATGAGAACACCCTTCAGGAGGGTCTAATACAAACACATGGTGCCAAATTCATGGCTTAAAACTCAGTACCAAGAAATGGATCATAGTACCTTTTGGGAAGTCTACCACCTCAGGTAACTACATCATTAATAAAACACCCTTAAAAATTGAGTCACTAGTCTGAGATTCTGGGATCTGGGAACTCATGAAGATAGTAACCTTGTCTTTGACCAACATATGTCCAAGGAAGTAAAAACATTCTTCTGTTGCTTAACTTATAAGTAAGGGCATAGCAGCTAAGTCCAGAGAGGTCCTCATACTACTGTACCCAACCTTTATCAGATTCATCATAGAGTATAATGCCCCCTTCAGTATGTACCTGACCAAATACATGCAGCAACTGGAACATTCACAAATGTTCCTTACCGAAAGAATATAGAGAGTAAACACATTATCCTACACTGACCTTTACTCAGTATCATACAGACTTCTGAGAGGTGATCTTTGCCTGACATACAAGGCACCCCTGGACCCTGTTTTGATGAACCTTTTGCACATCTGGAAAGCAAACACATCAGAACTACTATATTAAATTATATTCATTTTGCTTTTGACATAAATTGGACATGTTTGACAGACAGATATGTATGTTTCTCAGAGAATTCCCATTCTACGTAACAGGATCCCCATCAATGTGAAGCACAGATCCTCCCTAACCCTATTTAAGTGCAAGTGGGACCAATGAATTGATAAACAGAAATTCTAGCCTCTAGTCATATATTCCTTCCACTTCATGCCTTGGATCTTTCTAGTAGCTTTCCTCTGAATTCCTTCCAGCAGCATGGTGTCCTTTTCCTTATATGCTCTCCAGAAATGCCCATAGTATTTAGGCTGTGCTTTGACCACGCCCAAAGAATGGAAGTATTACCTCTTAGTTTTTGGAGTCTACTAGCTGAGGATAAATTCCAATAATTCTGTTTGCTGCTGCTACTGACCTCTCAGTCTACCCCTGGTGGTTCAATTTAAGCATGAGGCACCCCCAGATCCTGCTTTTGTTGTCCTTTCACCATTTTTACAGTGAAATTCAATTCCCCAGCTTCATACCTCTCAACCTCTTAGTGCAAGAAATCTGGACAAATCCTAAAAATATGGGGAGACAAAGGCCCAAAAATAGGGACATATTTTAAATATTGCTGTTATAAACTTAGAAAAATGCTAGAGTAACAGGGTTTGTGTTATGCATTTTATGAATTATTTGAAATCTGACACTCAAATGTATGTCATTATTTGGTGACTTCAGTCCTCAGATCAGCTCAGCGATTTGCCAGAAAACCACAAATTTTATGTGGAACAGACCAAAAATATGAGGCAAAAAAAATGAATATTCTGCAAATATACAGACAGTTGAGAGGTATGTTTCTGCCATTTTTCAGCCTTTCCAATTCCTTTGCTAGAATCACCCCCCATCCTCTACTGCTGCATCCATCTTTGTGTCATCAGCAAAGAGTTTGATGCTGTCATTTATTCTCTGGGATATGTCTAAGGCAGCCACTACCAGTGTATTAATGGCCAGCATAGAGGAATGAGCTGAAAAAGGAAAGATTACTGGACACAATGTAGACCTCCATGAAGTATTCCAATGTACACTTTCTTAATTCATGACATTTTCTCTTTAAATTCAGTCATGTGTGGTTGAGCAACCATGTAACTATCAAGATTGTCACTCTTTTTCAGACCACCCCCAGCCTATCCAGTTTTCCTAACAGCCTACTGTGTGGGTCTGAGTCAAAGGCCTTGCCGATGTTAGGTAGACTACATCTCCTGGAGCCTCCATGTTAAGTTCAGCTGTAGCACAGTCATAAAACAGGTTTGACAGATACATAGTTCTGGCCATGAACCCATATTGGTTGTTGTCCTATAGATTGTTGTCATCTAGAAATGTCATTAGCCTTTCCCGCAGGATTCTATCAATTGCTATCCCAAAACAACTGTTAAACTAATAAGCTTGTAATTCCCTAGATTTTTTCTGCTTCACCTCTTGTACAGGAATACTGCAATTGTTGTCTTCTAGGCTTTTGGCACTAGTCTACTAGTTAATTATTTGTGGAAGACCTCTGTCAAGAGGCCTCATAATACAGTTACCAGATTTCTAAAGACAGTGAAAGGCAGCCCATCTGATCTTTGCAATCTATCCTTCCTAAGTTTATCCATTTCTCTCTGAACCTCCTTTCACTCTGACCTGGCCTCAGCCTGCTGTTCTCTTCATTATTTAATATCTCCATCCCAGTATGGCACTCTCACTTTGCTTTTTTCTATTAAGATGGAAGCAAAATATTCATTTAATGCCCCTGCTTCTTCCAGTCATCTGTCATCTCCAGCTACTGCTCAGCTTTACCACATCTCTCCCTCCTTATATACACGAAAAGCAAATGCTTCATTTCTTAATCCCTTCTGCTGTGATCCTTTTAATTTTAGCCTTTTCTGTCCTTACAGTCTCTGTTTTTCTATTGTCTGGCCTACATGTCCTCTGCTTCCTTGATCTCAGAATGATCACTGTTAGCTAATGGAGCATTAACTTGGACATCCATGGCCCTCTCTGCATTAGTTAGGACCGCATCTGGAATTCTATCCTTTCAGAATCCTGTTCTGCACCAGCTGGCTGAGGCCCTCAACTCATGTTTCCTCACTACCCTGAAGCATGGAATTGGCCAGTCTGCTCATGGCAGATTTCAATCATGCTTACATATTTTCCTGTTATTCCTATCCCACTTATTTATTCTCTTCTCCAATCTCTCATCCTTCTCTCTTTTTGTAATTGGTTCATGAGGACGAATCAATCCACCAGCTCTCCCCCTATCTACCTTAACTGCCAGAGTACTTAACTTAGTTTTTAACCCTGAGTATACCCTTGTTCCATTCCTGGTATTGTGTTTTCCTCCTGTGTGACTTCACATCTGATGCAGATTGCTACCATACTCCCTTATCTCCCTGACTGTGATTCTTGAACGACCTGTACCCAGACACTCCCTCCATAGGAGGGTGGCCTAATGGTTAAGGTGTTTGCCTTGCAAACACAAGGTGCAGGGTTTGAGTCTCACAAGGGATGATTGGCTAGGCTTAAAATGGCTCGCAAGGGCAGTTAGCTTAGTACTAATCTATTATCTATTATTATCTATTATCTCCCATTCTGTCTCGTCACTGGCCCATATTTCGGTGATATCAGCGATGTCAACTGTCCCATCCTATATCACTGTTTGCTAGACCTCTTTCTTCCTACCCATACTATTGACATTGTAGACTTAGACTTCCTAACCACAGAGTGTCACCCTTGTTTGTTCTTCTGTGATGTGCAGCTCTTTTTAATTCTTGTCTACTGCTTAAATGCCTATCTGTTCTTTATGTAAAAATAATGCAACACTACCACAAGTCACAGCTTTTCTTAAAATAGTGATAGTGATATACAGGCATAGCTAAGGTGAAGTGAAAAGGGCAGCTGGCATGAGCATGAGGTGTTAGGGGGCAGAAATGACAGATGCCAACTGGTCAGTAGTACAGTAGCAGCACTCATTTATATACCAGTATTTCTGAAACCTGATACTGCTTTTGTGGTCAGGACTGAAGCATTTCAGCACTTTCTGTGTGGTATAAGTTGTAGTTAGCCACTTAACACAAATGTAGCAAGCAGGTTACTACATTTTAGTTATGAAATAGAAGGGCTTTTTTGGCTCCTCAACTTAGAGTTGAAGTGCAAGCAGGAAAAAAATGGACCTTTTTTTGTTTTTGCACCTCAACACAGAGTTGAGGGGTACCAGATGGGGGTACTGTAGTGATACTCCCTTCATTTGCTCTGCTACAATCCTCCCTATTCCAACATACCTCATTAAGAGCACTGGCATCCATATATTATAAATTAGCTTACATTTCAATTATTCCCCTTTTCTGCTGAAACTGTGAATGCTGTTGCACAGACATCTGGTGCAGCTTGAGATTAGATACAAGCAGTCTAACTGATATAGTTTGTCTCTGCCAGAAACAATTTCTGTTCATATTATTATTATTCACACACTAGCAAAAATCCTAACATCCCCTACCTGAAGTCTAGGTTGTCTTTCTTAGGTCTCTACCTACACTACTGAGTTCTATCCAATGTCACTACAGATGCATTTTTAACCTTCTTGAAGGAGCAATGATTTCTACTATATCCGTTCTTACAGGTTCTTTACAGGGAGAAGTTCTCTTGATGATACCCACAAGTGAGTCGCTTTACCCTTGAAGGATGTGAGTCAATGGGAGGAATCATAAATGTGACCTCATAAGAGATTTTAACATGCAAAGAGAAAGGTGCTGTAGAGCAATTGGTTGAATGCTCATTTTATTGCAAGACAATTCATTCATTCAAAATGGTTGAAAGACCATTTCATTGAAACATATTTTGATCGATTTCCCCATAACTGAAACATCATACAGTCAAAAAAAAATCACCCAAGGGAAAAGATTTCAAAGATTTTTTTTTCCTTGGAGCAAGTTGCTCTGCACCTTGCAAGTGGGAGGCTTCACCCCACTACATCCTCCTTACTTTAGTATATTGATTCCGTAGTCATAGAAATGTGTAGAAAGGTGAAAATCGCTGCCAGCACACAAATGGAAACCACATCAGCAGTGATTCTCTATAGGTAACGCCAAGCATCAGGTTATCCTCTTTGTACACTTCTTTGGATTTCTACTGCATTACAGAACTAAGGATAGCTACACAGCATTCAGTGAAATGGACTTTCAAGCAAACTGTCATTCAGCTAAATAGGTTTTCAACCATTTGGATTTAGTGATTTGTCATTCAGTGAAATGGGCATTCAACCACATTATCAAGAATCCATATATGGCTCCTTAAATGCTAATGGCTGATAGAGGAGACTTGCACCCATGCTCCTTCCAGAATCAGCTAATACTACCAGTTTAATATTTGTGTATGTTCTTCCATTTTCATTGTGATTTTTAAACTATTGTCCTTGTTTAGTCTATTATCTCTTGTTACTATAATGACAGGCCATATCATGCATTGCACATTGGCCACTGAAGTTAATTAATTCTCGGGGTTCAAAACAAAGGAATAATCTGAGTCCACACTTAAATCAAACGTGCTGTTATATTTTCCCTCACTTTCTGTGTACTTAAATAAAGTCTTTTGCTTCTTTTTTAAGCTTGTTTGTAGAAAATTCAATCTGAGTGACACTGAAATAAACTCTCTTTGTTCTGCTTTATCTTTTTTTCATTATACTTGCTTATTCGTTGGGATCCAGAAAGATTTCTGTACTGCCCTGCTGCAGGTCTATATTAGATCACCAAATGCTTAAAAAAGCGAACGTGATTAATCGACCCTATGTAAGTGAAAGCTTACAATTTCGAACTGTCAGAAAAGCGATTTTTTTCCTAGGGAAAAAAAATTGCTGTTCCAATAACAACAAAAAAATAAATAAATAAAACACTTTAAAATTACATTAAGTGGGGGGCTTTGCCCCCTCCCCCCACACACACACACACCCTACTTAAATATACCAACTCCAAGACTGCACTACAGTGCTGAAAACGGCAAAGTAACGAAGTGGCCAAGCAAATTCTTTCCCAGGGAAAGAATTCGCTTAAAAGCCGCTTCAATATTTTGCCGTTTCAGGTTTTTGAGTTTGACCAAGACGCATTTGAAAAAATGCGTCTTCGGTCTCCTAATAAAGAACCCCTGCTGCTATGTTGGCACTTCTCAATATTTCCCATTTCTTCTTCTTTGTCTAACTCTGGTCTCCCCTTTTCTACCATTTAATTCACTTAAATCATGATTAATTCTATATAAATTACTGGTCAAAAATGGATTGCAGCTAGCTATAAGTTCTTAGCTTCATAACTTCATAGATAATTACTAGGCATGTGGTCCAGTAGGTCACTGAACAGCATAGGGGGTGCTACACTCCTGAGTGTACCATCCTTTGGATGAGATGTTAAACCGAAGTTTCATCTGCCCGAGTTGGTGGTAACTCAGATGGGTGTAAATGATCCCACAGTACCTATTGAAAGAGTAGGAGAATATGAATTGTTCTGGTACCCTGGACAAATTTCTTCCAGTTAGTGTGAATACCACCTCAGGTCTCCTATGAAAAGAGGCCATTGGCCTAGTGGGATTAACCTGGTTAACAAACAGGACAGGACCCAGGAAGTCAGAACTGGGGATTCCACCTCTACAAAGAGGCCATTCACAAGAGGAGTCCCTCAGAGATCAGTTCTTGGACAGCTCCTTTTAGGCATTTACTTGTCAGAAGTCAAGGCCAATGTCAGTGGTCTGTGGCTGACTACATTTGCAGATGATTGTAAATTAGGAGCTGTCATTGAATTTCACAGGTTCATAGGTTCATAGGTAGGTACTAGGCTATCTGCCCAAGGGCATTTATAAGCCTAGCCAGAATGTGTTGGCTTTTGCCTCCCTTTTAAATTAGTTTCCTGGGCCTCTGTCTAGCAGGGCCATTGAAGTGATCCCTGGGGTGAATTTAAGATTTCCCATCCACTCGTCAAGATTTCTCTTGAAGAGTGTCAGTGAGGCTTTGCCTAACATAAACTGGGATTCTATTCCAGAATGAGGGAAGTCTCTGGGACAGGAATCTATCCCTCCAGCATGTCCTGTTTATTGTTGTGTTGAGGTTTAATTCACTGGAGCATGTGGCTCTAAGAGATTTGGTTTTCTTGAGGTGGAGCATGTCCATTAATTCCGGGTTGGACATGGCCTTATACGTCAGGCTGAAATCACCTCTGAGCAGGCAGTAAGCAACTGAGTAGAGCTGGAGTTTCTTAAGTCAAGCTGCATAGAGCATCTGTTTGAGGCCCATGATCCTCTTGGCGAGGTACTTCTGTGGTCTTTCCAGCTGATGCAGGTGTCGAGTAAGGTACATTCCAAATGGGGCATTGTACTCTATTATGGGCCTAATGAGTGATGAGTAGAGGGGAACAATGACCTCTCTTGATCTAGATGTGAACCCTTTCATGATTAGGTGGGCTACATAGAAGGAATTTCTAACCACTTTGGCAATGTGATTATCAAAGGAGACGTTGCTATCTACCTGGGTCCCCAGGTCCCTAATTACATCTTCTGTACTTAGTGGATTACCACCTATGTGATAATTCGTGGGCACTTTTTTTTTCCCAAAGGGGATGACTATGCATTTTTTAGCATTTAGCTTGAGGCCATGGTCCTGACACCAGGTTTCTGTCTCTGTGAGTCCCTTCTGGAGGATGTCTGTGTCAGCCGGAGAGTCGATTATGGCCCCCAGTTTGCAGTCATCTGCGAACTTGGTCAGCCACAGTCCTCCCGTGCCTGCTGTACCTCAGAGAAGAATATACAGAACAGGAAGGGTCCCAGGACCGAGCCCTGTGGGATGCCACTTGTAACTGGTTTAGAGTCGGACATGGCACCTGCAACTCTGACCATGTGTGTTCTATCCATGAGCCATTTGGCAACCCATCTCATGACATAGGGGTTAATGCTCAAGCTGGTGAGCTTATCTATAATGCCAGAGTGGGGAATGGTGTTGAAGGCCTTGGCAAGGTCCAGGTAGGCTGTGTGGACTACCTTTCCTTCATCTATGGCCTTGGTAACTGTTTCAAAGAAGTCAACTAGGTTTAGGAGGCAGGATCTGCCTTTAACAAAGCCGACTTGGGTAGGGTCCAGTGTCTGGAGGTTCCCAATGTCTCTGTTTATGAGATCCATGATGATTCGCCCCATAGCTTTGCAGACCAGGCTAGTCAGGCTTATAGGGCGATAGTTCCCAGGTTCTGTTGTGGCACCACCTTTGTGGAGCGGGATGACTGTTGCTGTACGCCATTCTTTGGGTACATAGCCTGTGGTAAGGCTGAGTTTAAACAGTGAATTTAGGTGAGGGTTTAGTTCATTTTGGAGCTCATGTAAGACGCAGCCTGGGATACCATCTGGTCCCATTGATGCTGTGTTTTTAGCTTTGGAGAGGGCTGTTTTTACCTGCATGTCTGTGATGTCTGGTGCTCTGCATTCTTCTGGGATGGACATGGGCCCTTTTGGGAGTGGGGGGGGGTAAAGTTTGCACTGAACCTGTCAGCCAGGATGTTGGCAATGTCAGTTGGTTCAGTGTATTTTTTGTCATTTTGCACTAGCTCAGAGCATATCTGAGAGTTGCCGCCTAGATTCTTGACATAGCTAAAGAAGGCTTTCTGATTATCTTTAGAGTCTTTGGCAATTTTTCTTTCGAAACTGGCCTTGGATGATTTTATGAGGGATCGTAGTTTCTTGCTAATATTGATCAGTGATGCCTTTCCTTTTTGGGATTGTGCTCTATCATGAAATCGTTTCCTACTTCTGTTGTATAGCTTATTTATGGCCAGGGACCACCTGACTGGTTTCCTCTTTTTGGAGGAGTGAGTCTTGGTTTTACTTGGGATGGCTCGATCCATGCATTCCAGTAGGTGCTCATAGAATGCATTTGCAAAGGATTCTGTGGTTTGGGCAGCATTATCCTTTAGCAAGGGGGCTTTGAAACTTTCCACCTCGGTCTTGAGAAGTGTGAAGTTGGCTTTTGAAAAGTTTTTCACAGTGGTTTCCTTGACCGGGGGTGGGGTCTGGATGTTGATACCCAGTGTGATTAGTTTATGATCTGATCTTACCAGGGAGGGGTTTACCTCTGGTGTGGAGCACTGATCCCCAATGTTGGTGATGATCAGGTCCAATATGTTGTCACCTCTTGTGGGCGTGGTGACCAGCTGTTCCAGGGTGTTTGAATTTATAAACTCTAGGAAGCATTGGGCAAAGGAGTTCGTACTTGAGTAGTTATCCCAGTCAATGTATGGGCAGTTGAAATCTCCCAATATCATGGTGTTAGGTAGGACCTTTATATTTTCCAATGTTCTCAGGAATGCTGAGTAGAGGTCCTGAGACAAGGTAGGTGATCTGTAACAAGCTATAATCTGAAAAGCAGCTTTGCCCACTGTTAGTTGCACATGGATGGTCTCCGAGGCTTTGTGCTGTGCTACTAACCTGAAGGTGTGGGTATCCTTTATGAAAATGGATACACCCCCTCCTTTTGTATTTCGGTCCAGGTTCTGGGGCTGAAAGGTATGGTATGAGTTGTAGCCTGGTAGTGCTGGAGTGCTCTCTGGAGCCTTGAACCAGGTTTCTGTTACTGCACAGATATCGATTTTCTCCATGCTAAGGAGTGCCTCGAGTGCGTGCATTTTGAGGTTTAGACTTCAGGCATTGAATAGCATTACCCTCAGTTTTTGGTTACTTGTGTTGTTTATGGAGGTGGGTTTGTCTTTTGAGCCTTGCCTAAAAAAGGCACTATGGGGGTGGCAAGAGCTTTGGCCAGTATTCAAAAGCCTAAGGGTGACAGGTGCAAGCCATCTCTGGTGAAGCAGCGTGGCTTGTCGAGCATGTCGTCCCAGGCTGACAGACACTGGATCCCCATTGAATGACACCAATAGCTTAGCCGATTGTTAAAACTGATAATTTTTTCTTTGTATTGTGGCATCATTCTTGGTGAGGGCAAGATGCTACTCAGGGTCAGGGTCATACCGGCCTGAGCTACATGATCAGAGAGCTCCTCTATCTCTCTTTTCATGTAGTCCAGGGAGGTACATCTCAGGTCATTCAAACTAACATGTACAATGACAGAGTCATATTTATACTTGTTTTGGAGTGGCCTGAGTGCATGTGTTATGTGTTTAGCCCCTCCTGGAGAACAAATGTTCTCCAGGAGGGGCTGACACAGAAAAATAAATTGTGTCATAGTCATGGGCTAAAACTAAATACCAAGAAAAGCATAATAGTATCCTTTGGGAAGTCATCCATCTCTGGTAACTGTCATACTGACAACACACCCCTTAGAGATGACCCAGCAGTCAGGGACTTAAGGACACACATAGATAGTAATCTAGCCTTTGATCACCCAGTGTCTACAGCAGTGAAGAAATCATTCTATGTTACACAACTTATAAACAAAGGTATGGCATCTAAGTCCAAGGAAGTCATTGTTCCACTGTATTTGGCATTCATTAGACCTATCATTGAGTACAATGCCCTAACCAGGCATATCCAACAACTGGAACGTCCACAGAGGTTTCTCATTAAAAGAATACAGGGCATAAGTAATATGTCCTATGCAGACCACCTCAAGGCCCTATCCCTGTATTCTGTCTTTTACAGGCTTTTGAGGGGAGATCTATGCCTGGCATACAGGGGATTGTCAGCCCCCACTCTGATGGACCTCCTGCATATCCACCAAACAAACAGTAGCAGAATTACCCATTTTAAACACTTAAACCTTGTCTGTGATATAACTAGGACCTGCTGGAGAGATAGGTATGTATCTCAGAGACTACCCGTCTATGCAACAGGCTCCTCATCCATATGAAGCAGAGTTCCTCCCTAAACCAATTCAAGTACAATTTGGACAACTGGATCAGAAACCAGAAATTCATCCCTGGTTTGGCACCTATGTCTCTAACGCAAACAGGTAAATTGCAAATGTTCATCTCCCAGGCCCATGTTTACACTAATCAAGGGTATAAAAACTTGTCAGAGATTTGGGATGTATGGCTAGGCTTAAAAAGGCCCTTGTGGTCTTTAACCTAGTAAACATCTATGAACCTATGAACCTAAGAATAAATAAATACATTTCTAGAACATTTCCCTAATTGCCACAGAAATTCTTCCCCTTATATCACCTTAGCATGCTAACCTAACACTAACCCTGGCTGCAACCCTGGTCCTTACTATAGAAAAACCCTTTTGATAACACTACATTCCAAAAGAGAACTTGAAAGTAATCCATGATTATATATTTTATTCCATGTTTTCTTTTTTGTCGGACTGATGAATCTGCATATTTTATTCAGCACTCTTTTTCCTTTAAAGAATAAAATTATTTTAGGAGTTGCTCAATGTGATAAAGAGAAGGTCTGGCAACAAGTACAGTGGATTAGAATTCTCACCTATTAACAGATTGCTCCCTGTAGTCTATGAACTGGGTTTGATTCCTTCCCTCTCAGTTTACCGACTGTGTGAGTCTCAGAAATTGTTATTAACCAGAAACTGTTCCTGCATCCCTGCATCACCCTCAAAAGGGATATTTGTATTCAACGGGAGTACCAGGTAATGCATGATATACATACACACACAAACACACACACACAGACACACACACACACACACACACACACACACACACACACACACACACACACACACACACACACACACACACACACACACACACATATGTTTTAGGTATGTTTGTGCTATATTGAGCCATTTCTGGTAGTTGTCCTGACATAGGAGTGGAAAAAAAAGGAAGTATTAGCTAAGGGAATTCTATTACCTCGGGCATTAGTTATATTGAGAGATGTACAGAAGACTAACCTCTGTGGGATACAAAATAACACAGTGTTACTCTTGAAGACACTAATGTGTAAGTGGTTGGATAAAGATTTGTCAAAGACCTCCTGCCATCCTTTTTGTATTTCTGTGGTATATTTTCCCCTTTTATAAGCAATGTAAAATAATTATAGATATGGTAGGGGTATTAATAAATAAGCAGAAGAGAAGAGGGCTGAGAAGTGACACTTGAGGTACTCCTTATGTATAGATTCCTAGACAGGAAGTGGAACTGCCATAATACACATGGCTGCATTTGCTTCTGCCAGCTCTGTGTCATACAAGGTAATGTTTTGACTCTGACACAACCAAGGTTTGATTAGCAGCCCTGATACTGGACAAAGAGATGAGTAAGGATGGGAGTGAGAGACCAGCTCTATGTTGTCTAACCTGAGAGAGGTAGCCTGTTTTGCTGCATTACAAGGAGGTAGCTGGGTTTTGCAACAAGACAGCACAAAGAGGCCATGAGACAAGCATCAACTTAGCAATGTGTTGATACATTGTGGCCTAGGTTTGAATGTGTGCAGAATATTGAGATGTCAGATGTCAGTATTGCTGTGGTCCTGCTTGTCAAAGCTGTTGATGGCCTATGGGAGTTAGGGTATATAAAAAAAAAACAGGTTTGCCTAAGATGATGCCAGCACCAGAGTCAGCCTACGTAGATCTCTCATATGGGGACAATCAAGAATCACTTTACTTTTGTCATGTATTATCAGTGAGTAGCCATTGGTTCTCTTATGGAGGGGGTGGAGGGCTTCAATTGGCAATCTGACAGAGAAGCCTGGTAGAGAATATTCATAGTAAGGGTTCCTCAGCAAAGCATAAATTAGTCATATGAGATGTAAGTGTGGGTATGTCTAAATGTAGTCAAGGAGAGACTCTTCGAGCGTTAGCTGCCTGAAACACAAGACACCGAGGAACACAATGCCAACTGCATTTTCCATTGCAAATCACCTTTAGTGTAATGAAGTGTGCACCAGCACCTATTTCCTTCTACTGGGAGATTTCTCTCTTCTTTGAGATGGCACAACCATGGAGATGGTATACATGAGCTTGAGGGGGTGCTTTCTCCCATGCAAAAGACACTTAAAGTTAACTCATTTACTCTTCTGTATTTTGAGCATGAGTTTTTGTCATTTCACATGCTCTGGGATTTTACAGTTAAACACTTCATAGTATAACGGTAAGTTTGAGTAACTGCCTTGATTGAAGATTGTCCACCAATTTCCAAAGAACACCCCTGTAAGGGCAACTTGATCCATCTTGAGGAATACTCAACCAGTGGCTTGTGATAAGGTGGCAGTGGTATTACAGGCATGAAGACGTGTGTTGATCATTTGTAAATGAGAGAATCTGCTTATACAGACATTATAAAGATCTTGAAGAAAGGAGGGAGAAGACTGGTGCAGGTCTAAAGTGATCAGAGGAAGATGCATGTTAGACCTTTGAACCTTTCATAGGTTCATAGGTTTATACTAGGCTATCTGCCCTAAGGGCATTATAAGCCTGTGGCAAAGTTTGTATAACTGCCACCCCCTTATATAAAAAAAACTGTTGTGCTTAGTTTGTTGTGTGCCTGTCCAGCAGTGACACAGAGATTATTTATTCCAAGTAAAATCTCGATCATCCATCCACAGATCAAGAGCCAACAAGGAACAGAGCCCACTGCCTCCGGGATTTCATACCACACCCATAGGGAGTCTCTGGTGATAGTCTCTCCTCTCCAATCCAGCACATCCTATTTATATCTTATATCGTTTAAAAGTTTTGGTTGGTTTGGCTCTAGTGGTTTTGGTGGTTTTGGTTTTGGAGCATGTCCATGTCATTATTAATTGTACATTGCACATGTGGTGGAGCTGAGCAGGCACTGTCACCTCTGGAGTAGAGCTGACTGAATAGAGCTGGAGCTGGAATTCAAATGGTGGGCCGGCATTTGATTTTTTTTGGTCCCTTTTTTGGTGGTGGGGAACTTTTTCTCCACTCTCAAGATAAGTCAGATCCCGGTTGAGAGAATGGAGATTGGGATCCATGATGGGAGGATGCATGAATCTGATAAGAGAACAATGACTTCACTAGACTTTTCATAAGATCTGTTGTGAATCAGGGGATGGATCAGAAGGTCAATCAACCACTTTAGCAAACCACTGTCAAAAGAAGGGCCACTGTCAACTCAGGTCCCTGATAACCTCTGTGCACCTTGTTGGATTGCCACCTGTATATGGGCTTCTTGGCTTATTGTTATGGTTTCTATATGGTTTCCTTTTTTTTATGACTACTTTTTTTTATGCTTTGGCTTTGATCCTGGCTTTTAACTTTAGGCGTGTCCTCTGGCACCAGCATCCTTCTGAAGGATATCCGTGTCGCGTGCCATTTTTGGGCTGCGTCAGTTTGCACCCTGGCCTGTGAATAGTAAGCTGCAGTACATGTGGGTGTACTTCTCTGCCATTGGACGAATAATAGCTGTAAGGACTGAGACCCACTTGGCCGCCAGCTGACACTGTGGACCCTGCTTTGTGTGTGCAGTCTAAGCCAGCAACTCTAACCCTGGTGGGTTCTGTCTTGTTTATATTTTGGTACCATAAGTTAAGCATTTAAGAGTTAAATTATTGTGCATAAAAAGCCTAAGCAAAAGTGAGGAACTTATTTGGTAGGTCCAGGTAAATTGTATGGGTACCTTTCCCTTTCTAGGCCAAGTTCAAAAGTGATGATGCCTTTTGTCCTTTCAAGGAGTTTTGGGGGCATGATCTGCCCTCCTATCAGTTATTTGGACAGATCCTCAATCCCATTTCCATCCCCTATATCTTTGTTTTTGAGGCTCCATTATGATCCTCCCCATGTAATTACCAGGGTCTGCTTTCGCAGTTGGGGCTAGGTGGTGGGGAGGCCAATCCTGTGGAGAGGCTGAGGCACCGGACTACAGTTATGTGCCTTGCCGTAATTGGGTGTTCCTGATCCTGTGGTAAGGCCCTGAGATTAAACAGCGGCCTTACAGGCGGGTTTAATTTCATTTGTGCGTAAGGTTTTTCACACCACCTCGTCCAGCTTCTGCTTGGCTTAGCTCTGGTGGCATTGGCCTCATGGATGCTGTGTATATAGACAATGGAGGGGGGACAGTGATTTTGCTATCATAGGGGACTATCTCTGGAAGGGAGGTGTGCTGGGTGTTCATTTGTTTGGTTGGTGGGTCTTGATGATGTTGTGATGTTTCCTTGGTTAATCCTAATTCTTGGTATCATTTTGAAAGATTCCTTAGTTTGTTTGGAGTTTGAACATATTTTTTATGATTTCCCTGGCGAATTTTTCCTCATTAAATTTTTTTAGTTGATTTTACCGTTCTTTCATTTTTATGGTTCATTTTTTATGTTAATTGGTTTGACCTTCATGTTTCTTGGTTTTTTTATTTTACCAATTTTCTGGGTCCATTTAATTTTACTCTTTTTGTATTGTCCTGGTTTTACTGGTTTGTCCACCAGACTCTTGGTTTGCCCTTTGTGGTTAGAGGCTTCACTGGCTTTGCCTGGGGTTGGCAGACCCACCAGTCTAGGTGGTTGTAGAAATTTGGCATGATCCACTTTGTGGTTTGTGAGTGATTTCTTTAGGCTTTGGAGTGCTGTTAAGGTTGAGGTTTCCACTGGTTGAGGGTTTTGTTTAGAGTAGATCTTCACTGTGGGGTTTGTTGTTGTTGAGTTATATATTTGAAAGAAGAATGAGTTGTGCTCTTTTCCAAGATTTCAGAATGCTTCTGGAACAGAGGAAGAGGCAAAAGATATATCACACAGGAGGGTTGAGATGTAAAGGGCTTTTAGGAAAACTTACAGAAATGGCATTTTTCCTGTGGGCTTGAGCCTGGAATTTCATGTAGATGGGCATCTAACAGTTTTACTAAGCTTCGTCTATAGTAGAATTTGGTACAAGTGTGTATAGGTTTAATGTAGCTTGGTTGCATTGTTGAATTTAGATGAAGTTTTTAAAAGTTAGGGAACAGGCAAAATTAAGTAGTTCATTAGAAAGTTGACTCTATCTTTCATAGAGAATTGTTTTGAGACCACAAAGCGTTTGTTGTATTAGAATCAGTACAGCATGGTAGATGTTAAATCCTACTCAATATGACTTAAAGGCTTCAAAAACTGAGTTTTGCCTATTTTCATAATTGGCTGGTTTTGCTAAATCAATTGCAGTTCTGGACCTCTGTCATAGTTTCAGAAAGAGAATGTGATCAGAAAGGTGATTTAAGGCCTTCGGGTGATACCAAGCCTTATCCCAGGTATACAACAGTATTTTAATACCTCTAAGCATCTGTTACTCCACTTCTTCTTCCTTTGACTAAGGAAGTTGTTACTAAAGTAAGATGAGTGCTCACATCATTTATGGTGTGTCCTAAATACTAGATAACAACTTGAACAACTCAAACAAATGGAAATATAAAATTCGTATAAATGAATAAAAATAGATATGTATAAATAAATATTTATGAATTCATTCAGGTATTAGAAAAGTTGTTTTATAACCATATTTCACCTTTGTAAGTCTTTTAATTTCAAAATACATGTTATCTAGTATTTAATAGTATTTAGATTAATTTATATACACAAGAAAATTAAGTAATAAGACTGATGTGTTGTGATTTTAAAATTGTTGCTGATTTTGAAAAAAAATTATATTTATTTACATATACATTTTAACTTGTATAACACTGGCTCTTTAAATTTCTCAAGTTAAGTTAATTGGTTTTATAATTAATTATCTCATCTTAATTGACAGTTTTATTTTGACTGAGGACTCTTGGGGTTTCTTTGTCTGAAGAAGTTCATGTATTTCCTGAACGAAAGCAGTAACTAACAATAAACTGGTTGGAATTCTACAGCTTGCTGCCTATCTTTGTTTTTGTTTTTGGTTACAAGTTTATTTTTTGTTTTGTGTTTACTGAATAAGCCACCTGCCTTACAGGTCTGGGGTTAAACTCTGTCATCCTGTTACTGCCTATATGACACTTGCATTTACTTGTGACTATAGTGGGCTTATCTATTTATTTATTTATTTTGCCCAAATGCATAGGTTCATATGAGACTACGTCAGTGGCACCAGAGCTCTTACAAGCCTAATCAGTTTTGCTCAGGTTTTACCCAATTTTCTATCTCTAGGGGAAAGATAACAAGTGTCAGCAAACAGGGTTTTGACAATTATTGCAGACTGCCTCTGTCCATGAGGGATGTGGGTGCCTCCTCAGAAGTGAATTTGCAATTTCCCATCCATTGGTCCAGATTGGATTTGAAGATGGTCAGGCATGGAGTCTGCTTCATGTGACTAGGAAACCTATTCCAGAGGTGGAGCAATCTTTGGGACACATATTTGTCTCTCCAGCATGATCTAATCATGCCAGACATCAAGTTTAGATCCTCAGAGCGGGTAACCCTCATGCAGTTAGTTTTATGGATATGCAACATTTTCATCAGGGCTAGGTCAGAGACTACCTTGTAGGTTTGGACTAGATCACTCCTCAGTAATTGGTAGGACACTTAATATAGTGATAGGGCTTTTAATCGATCTGCATGTGACATGTTGGTTATAACCTGTTTTTTTTTTTTTTTTGTGAGAAATCTCTGAGGATGCTCCAACTGTTGCAGGTGCCTGATGAGGGTGCATCCCAAAGGGTGCATTGTACTCAATTATTGGTCTGATGAGGGCTGAATACAGTGGTACTATGACAGCCTTAGATCTGGTTGCCCTGCCCTTACTTATACGGTGAGCCACATAGGATTTCCTCACCACCATGGACACATGGTGGTCAAAGTTCAGATTAATATCTAGCTGAGTACCCAGATCTCTTCCACTGGGTCCAGTCTTATGGGGGGTTATATCAACGGGGGTACTTGATTTCCCAGAGTATTATTATGCATTTCTTCGTATTTAGTTTGAGGCCATGGCTCTGATATCAAACATTAGCCTGCATCAGTCCTTTCTGTAGGATAACAACATCGTTTTGGGCATCAGTGTTTGGTATGGTTAGTTTTTTTTTAAGTGTTTATATACATTAGGTAAACCTATACTCCTACGTCCTGGATCATGGCTAAAAAGGGGTCTGAAAGGGTACGTTCTTTTACCTAGTTAACAGCTGAATTAATAAGCACTTAGTATTTCCTCTGTTTAATAGTTTTGCTCTACATTTCCTGAAGAGAGTAAAACTTGTTACAACTAAGATGACATTCACTCTAGAATGAAGTGTGATGGCTGAAATTGAATTATTATTTATAAATAAAATAAACAAAAATGCAATTAATTATTAATGCTCTGCAGGGAAAGATTCACTTGACAGCAATGCAGCAGTACGAAGAAATAATGACACTGCAGCAAACAAGCCCTGAAAAATAAGAATAAATGCAATGAAACAGTTAACACCTGCTGCCTGCCTTACCAGTGTCTTTTGATATTTAAATCAGATTGACTAGGGCTTTAAGATAAACCAGAAGACTAATGGTGTTAGAGACATGAGGGCACAGGTTAGAGCAAAGCCTTCCAGCTTTGCTAGTTGTTGCTTTCCTGTTCATTTCAGTATTTATTACTAACTGGTCTGCTAAACTACTTGCTATAGCTGTGAAGCAAAATAGTCCATTTCCTCATGAATTAATACCCTGCCTAAAAGTGACGTATTATCTTCAGTACCTTAACAACTTTGTCCTGTCTGAAAAAGCCTATTTTATATTGAGAATGGACCAGCAAGCGTACTTTGGAGAACAAATGGGATGCAAGTGAGCCCCTGTTTTGAAGGTTCATCTGCAGAGACAGAGGAAGATGGTGTGCATTAGTTCAGTTAAACATTGTTGTAATAAATGTGGATCACTTCATGCAGCACTTCTTGACAGACGTTACTAGCACATGGCACAGGTAAGACTTCATGAACCACTGGAAAAGTTCACCAGGTTTAAATTCTAATGTCTAGATGAAAAAAATTGTACAGGGCCATGGTTTCAGGAAGAAACCATCTGGCACTTAACTTCTTTGCTTCAGAGAATTAAAGTTATGAATAGTTAATGAGTTTAATTCTTAGTCCACAGTTTGATTTGTTCAGTCTCTGTTTATCTGCTGTATGACTGCAAGCTATTTACTTAATTAAATGTTTTCTTGCTTCCCTTCTTGAAAAAGACACTTGTGACTAGTCTGTGACTAGCAGGTTAAAGCATTAAACTATTTATAGTGCAATCAATATAATCAAATAAAATATTTGTATTTTTAAGTGCTTTTTGCAGTTTTACTCCACTCTATACACATTACTGTCATTTAGGACAGCAATGAAAGATAAAAAAAAGTCGCGTCATTTAAAACAAGAGCAATATAGCAGTTTAGCAAATCAAATATATTGAATTATATGATGTATATGATTACACACACAATTATTTTACTTCAAAGACACTTTGTTTTTACTAAGGTGATAGATTTACAAGGATTATATATGGAAAGGCAGCAACATATTTCTGTTTACCACACCACTCTGAGATGTTTGCTATCCATATGTAGTTTCTATTTAATTTGTCTTTGTGGCTCACGCTGTATCTGACAAGGGTCTGTAATGGACCCTTGCTCAATTAAAAAGTAAGCTGCAATATTTTAAAGCAGAAATTCTTTACCTCAGGTTATGCTAACAGACTTTAAGTTCTGCTAAGCAAACCTATATTAATATTTCTGTAGTCCATGGCTAAATGCAAATATGTTTTGCTTTTGTAATTGGTAATTAAAAAAAAACTGTAAAACCTCTACCTGAAAACATAAGTGATACTTAAAATGGATAGCATTTAGAGGTGACCACTGTGGGTAACTATACGTTAAGCGCTAGATGAACAATGAAGGATAGAGAAAGAAGGGCTGATAGAGCAGGGTATAAGTAAAAATTAGAATTTAAAAATAGATTTGTTTACTTTAAAGTACTGTATAGTAACTGGGTGAAAATAAGTTAAATTAATAGGTGATAACGTAGTGTACAGAACAGCAGCATCACTATGGAGATTTCTTTAACCTAGATTAATACCAAAATACATTTTTGGTAATATTTTCTGTAAGTAGATTAACATTCAAGGAAGGTAAGAGAATGTAATATTTAGTCACAAAATATATAGAATTTTTTTTTTAAAGTCTGAAATATAGTGGATGTTCTAATCTACTGAATGAAAATCAAATAATTGCGTAACTTAATAGCCTCAAAGTACCTGCAACAACAGCAACAACTCACAGAACAGAAGGAAAATAACCAAATCATATGCCATCATGAACAGCATAGTATCTGACTTAAATGTGTATCTCATCCCTAATGAAAAGCAGAACCTGCTCACTTAATGAGTTTATAACTTATAACTTTATAACTTTTTAAGGTTAGCCTGCTGCTGTGTGACTATTCTCAAACCTCTTTAGAGCTGCTCTATCAATATGTAGTAAGAAATCTTTCATGCCATGTTATTACTTATAGAAGCAACAGAAAATATTTATCTAGCTGGCAAACTAACCCAAATTAAGGGACGTTTGTTAAGCTGCATAGAGCTGTGCTATTATTGTTGAATGAAAATATTCTGAGCTGTTAGTAACACTAGTACTGCGAGAAGTTACTAGATTTAACATAACTAAATAGATAGTAAGAAATCATTTACAATTTAAATATGTTATTTGTAATGGTAATAATTGCCTTTTATAGCCATTAACAACAATCAGTAGTATTTGAACTTGTGTAAATCGTATACGGCCTATACTCACTCAGTGATAATTGTTTCCTTTTATTGTATGGGAACTGAGTGTTATATAGCTTTATCTATGTTGTAACTAGCTGCACCTCAAACTGATTGCAAAATTACATAGTTGCAATTAAGAATTGTTTCTATATTTTGCAATTAACTGGCAATGGAATCTCTTTTACAACCAGGGAAGTCATTGTTCCCCTATATTCTGCCCTAGTCTGACCTATTATAGAATATAATGCACCCTTCAGCATATATCTGGTCAGGCATGTTAAACAAAAATGTAAATAACACAGTGATTCCTAAGAAAGAGGATCTCTGTTCTCAAAAACCTAAGTAAACCTTAGTTACACAGATTGACTGGAATCCTTGTTCTTTTTCTCAGTGTCAGACATACTCCTGAGGAAAGACCTGTGTCTAGCTTACTGTGCCTTCAGGGATTCAGTTCTTCTCAACTTCCTTTTCATTGATAAATCAAATTGTGCAGTAAGTACCAGATGGTGTAGTTAAACTTCATCAAAGAAAAAAATAAAACTAGATGGAGGGAGAGGTTCATTACCCAGTAACTCCCCCACTCTGGGACAGACTCCTTCTACAAGTCAAGAAATGTGATTCCATGCCATCCTTCAAACATGGCTTGTACAACTAGGTAGGTACCCCAGAATTTTCCCCTGGACTTGCAGGTTCTACCCTCCTTGCAAAAGTTGGTAGAGCATGAAGGTTGGTGTTGGCAGGGTCTGTATTGCCTTGTATAGCAGGGTGCCTGCAGTGGTGCAGCAGTTAGCATTGCTGCCGCACAGCAAGAGGTTTTCCGGTTCGGTCCTTGGTTGGGGTGCCTTTTGTGCGGAGTCTGCATGTCCTCCCTGTGGTCGCATGGGTTTCCTCCTGCTCTGGTTTCCTCCCACATCCCAAAGACATACTGTAGGTGGATTGGACACTCTAAATTGGCTGTAGGCATAAGTGCGTGCATGTGTGTGCCTTCGGTTGAAGGTTGGGCGCCGGGCTGGCAACTTGACACCGTAAAACTCCACTGCCAATCATGAGTAGACAGATGATTTGTTGTGGTGACCCCTAACCGGGAAAAGCTGAAAGAAGAAGAAGTGTATGATCTTATGATCCTATGAAACCCTATGTCATGAGTGGAGTATTTTCTCTTCAGGTCTCCCTTGTAAAGGGTGTCTGCTCAACAGATCTGAAACCATTCAATAGAATGTTATTAATGAATAAAGTTATTAATTCATTAAACTACTAGACTTCAAAAACAGTACTGACCCAATAAATGTACGTTGATATGTACTACTCTTCTATATACTTCAGTATAGGACCTACTATACATATGCCACTTTTTTTTAAAGGACCGTAAACAAAACTGATGCATTATTCTGTGATAGTACTCAGATGTTGCCTCAGGTTTCTTCCTTCTGAAAGACTCCCTGTCAATCCTTCATCAAAACAAGACTGTATAAATGCAAACGTATGTTGATATTTCACTTAATTCTTTCTGCTTTCTCTGCAAATGCCAGCAACCAGCACTCTAAATCTAATAACCTGTATAAAGTTTGCCAGCATTATTAGCAGGAAGCTGCTCCCACAGACAACAGTCTGTCTTATTAAATAGGATTTAATGTAATGCTATGACAATAAGCTTCTCCTGGTGGTCCTGTTCTCTGCATTATGGTGACTCGTTGCAGGCCAGGTTTATGATCCTGTTTTCAGGATAAACTATACAGGTAAATATGAACAAGTACCTATTCATACCTGACACCTCCTTATTGCCCCATCTTATATCACTTCCTAAAATCAGTCAATTTCTCTCCACTGACTCTCTGCCTAAATATGCCATAACCCTATTTTTCTCTCACTTCACATTACAATTTACATTCATACTATATGAACTTAACATTTTGTTTCTCTAAACTGGCTAAAATTTCCCTAAATATTAAATTATTGTTATATAACTTATATCTAGTTTTTAACAGTGTTGTCAATTGCATCTATTTTGGTATAATTATTTAAACTGTAGGTTTTTTGTATTATTTTTGAAGCTGACAAAATTATTGTTCTTAAAATGTTTTTGCAATATTTTGGAGCTTTTCTCCCGGTCCTCCACTGAAATTGGGTGTGTATACTGTTGTTTCCCTTTTGATAGAAGTACAACTGAGGAATTCTTTGGCTGCATTTCTTGCTTTGACTATATGTTTTTTGACTCCCACACCTTGATTTCCAACTTCCTTGTGTTCACAACTTTCTTCAGCCATACAAATGCATTCTGCATCCCTCTCAGAATACCCAGGACTATTTTTTATCCTTGCTAATAAGCTTGCCTTTACAGAGAAAATAAAAATCTTCATTCTTGGTCTACATGCATGGAATACCAGCACCTGATGATCCCACCCCACAGACACACACACACACACACACACACACACACACACACACACACACACACACACACACACACACACACACACACACACACACACCCTTTGCCATTATGTATTACTGCTTTTTCTCCTGTATTTTCTGTTAATGTGTCACTCCTTGCTCTTTTACTGATACAATTTTGATGTTTTCCAATTTAGATTCATAGCATACTTCTATTCAGCTCATTCTCTAACATCTCCTTAATGTACCTCTGATCTCTTTTTTGTCAAACTGTTTGATTCCTGATTTGCCACCTGTACCATTCCTCTCTTGGATATTAATGTTGATGATTGCCTCAACAGACAGTTATACTCTGCATAAGTATATACAGTAAGATTCAGTGACATTTAGTACTGAGCAGATATGTAAAACTAACATTCAAAGGCTAGACTGTACATCTGGGGAGGGATAGAAAAATGATGGTATCTACCCAAGGGAGTGTGGGTGGTGTTACACAGGAAGACACTAGGGCACTTGTCTTCACTTTGAAATATTATGCCATGCTTGGTGCCCGGGGGGGTTGTTAGTGAGAGATTTAATATAAAATGTGTAGATATATGCTGTAAACCTAACACATTTTGCTCCCAAATGCACTATGTAGCAAATATTTAGTTTTTCAAATAGTTCTCAACCTCACAATTCCTACTTCACAAGGATGATTCAACAGCATCCTTGTTTGAAAAATGTATCTCCTTGAACACTAGAGTGACCAGCTGCCCGGCATGTATGGACATGTGCATGACTGAATAATTCCTGAGACAGCAAAGTCAGGTAGTGGGACAGTGACATATATACTGAGTGATATAGAATCCCAGAGACAAAGCCTGGAGGCTATTATTGCTGGTCACGGTAACTCAAGTTTGAATGTTCTACTGAGTAATATGAACCGTTTGATAATGCACAAGGTATTGGATGATCCCTAGGTGTTTGTAACAGTGTTTTACAGAGGTAAGGCATATCACCATGAACTCCAGAATATCTTTGAGGGGTGCCGTAACAGGGTGGGGTCCCAGAGCAGCTCTTCATATCATTCAGTCTTTGCATTTGTGGATAAAAATGTGTGTCTACGTTCTCATTGCTGTGTCAAATATGTTTAAAGAGGGCACAGGAGTCCATCAAAGGTGTCTTGTCTCCCCTCCGGTCTGTCATTTCAGGGACAGGATGTAAAGGCACAGCTAAGGTATGGAGTTTATTTAATTTGGAAACAAGATGGCTGCATCTTTGCAGCTTGCAGATGATGTTGCCCTCTTAACCTCAAGTGACTGTGATCTCCATCAAGAACTGGAGTGTTTTATTTATTTATTTATTTTATTTGTACATTTGTTAACCAGGTTAGTCCAACTGGGCCCAGAGAACCCTTTTTTAGCAGAGACCCGAAGAGAAAAGCTCCTGAAAAGTAATTAATAAAAATTAGAAAAATTAGAAAAAAAAAAAGTAAGAATTCAGGTTGTGAGATAAGTAGCAGTACAAAAACAGAGAGAGAAATATACAACAGGAATATTTACAAGGCAAAAGTGCAGTATTTTGAGAATGCAGTAGCTATATGTTTGAGAAATTTGATTAGCATTAAATTATATACAAGGAAATATAGCAATGCCTTAAAAAAAAAATATTTTCCATTGTGCAATATACAATTTAGAGTAACATCATGACATAGTACATCAAAGACACATTTATTAGCATAGGTATTACTTGCAGAGAGAGTAATATGTGTAGACAGTTTACACAGGAAATATCAGGCAGATATGTTAATCAAGAGGAGAAGAAGAAAATAATTTTCTGGTCAAATGCATCATGCCTTGGTTGAAAATTAGAACTTCCAAATCCGAGGTTGTATTTCCCTTTTGGAAATGAATGAACTGCATTCTGCAAATAAAGCAGAACAGCTTTTCCAGGTGGGGAAGTTTAACTATGTTAGGGGCTATCACTATCTTGGGGGCTTGTTCATGAGTGATGGTAGAGGGGACCAAGAGATTAATGAGTATATTGGTACAGAGGCAGCAGATGCACAGGCATTATACCAGAATGTGAACTGAGTTTCAGGTTAAAGCTTTTAATTTACTGACCAACATATGCCTCCATCGTCACCTGTGGTTGTGTTCTTTAGGTAGTGACCAAAAGGATGAGATTAGAAATATAGGCAGATAAACTTGAGTCCCTTCAAAGGATAACTTGGCTTACTGTCCATGGCAGAATGAAAAGCCTGATGATCCTGGAAGATCCAGGAGTAGATCTACTATTCCTTTGGTTTGGTAGGAGTTAGATGAAATGGTTTGGGTCATAGTGAGGATGCCCTGTTGTAAAACGCATCAGGGCAAACTTTGGACATGTTGGAATGATCATATTCCTCTTGTTGGCTGGAAGCACCTGAAGATCCCACAGGATAAAATGGGAATAGGGAAATCTAATCTACCATGCCAAACCTAATACCACTACAACCAACACCAGAAGAAGCAGTATGTAAACTGAATGGATGAATAGAAACTAAGTAAGAGCAAATTAAATACTAAGAAGAAACAGAATTAAAATAAATTATCTGCTCATTTTTTACCAAAAGAGCAGTTGATTTACATTTATGCAGGCTGGTGAAATACTTGTGGACAGGTTATTAAAAAATGATTAGAAGGCTAATTAGAATTTGTGCATTTTTTAAGCTAATGGGATTGGAAAGTGTCTTCGTTCAAAATAGACCATGCAACAAGCATACATCACTCTTTATATTATATTTTGTGGATATAGCTCCCAGCATTTATTTATAGTTTTAGTGCACAAGTAATTCTACACAATCAGTCTGCAGACTGTTACCAGCTTAGCCTAACCTATATTCAAAACCTCTTTTCAACATCAAGGAGGGGAGTACAAGACAAACCTGTGGAGACTTTGAAGCTACCCATCCAAATATCAGGGTTTCCTTGAAGATACTCTGCTTAACATGTTGTGGAAGTTTTGAAGCAAATGGGCACTGAGAGAGTCAAACCCTAGACTTAAGGAAGATGCTCATTAGCAGCTAATAACTTAAATCTTCTGAACTAACTGCCCGACCTATTATTAACTCTCAGGCCCTGGCTGTACTCATTTGCAGTTATGCATTTTTTTAGTAGAAAGTTGTTTAAGTTTCAGATCATACACCAATGTGCCGTGTGTGTGTGTGTGTGTGTGTGTGTGTGTGTGTGTGTGTGTGTGTGTGTGTGTGTGTGTGTGTGTGTGTGTGTATTTGTGCGTGTATCCATATCCATGTGTATGTTACATTCAACCCATTGAGAAGTCAACTTGTCACATTGTGAAAAAGATCAAAAATCAGCTGATCTTATATACTGAATTTTTTCAGAGCAAGATTACAGTACAGTGGTACTGGGGAATTTACCCTTTCCACACTGCATTGCGATCTCAGAGTTGAAATATATCATTAGCAGGGGGTGTGAGGGTACAGGGGCAAAAACATGTTTAAACAATTTGTGTTTGTTTTTCAATCTGCAGATGATCTACCAGTTGCATTTGATTACTTGTCATTCTACAGTTTGAGTTTTTGATGATGTGTTGTAAACATATATCTATGTATGTATTTAAGTGTGTATGTATGTATGTATGTATGTATGTATCTGTATATATATATATATATATATATATATATATATATATATATATATATATAGATATAGATATGTGTGTGTGTGTGTGTGTGTGTGTGTGTGTGTATATGTGTAAAAACACCAGTATCAACACAGCAGTACTTAAGTGCCAAGAAATAGCCCCGGCTCATCAAAATCTTAGAAAACACAAATTTTTTTCTGGGGGACAAAATATATGTGTGTGTATATATATATATATATATATATATATATATATATATATATATATATATATATATATATATATATATATATATGTATATATACACAAATTTGTTTTACATTTTTCCTTTCCCCTATGACTTTACATTGTACCTGAAAAGGGTATCAGAACAAATGCATAAATAATTTAAAACACAGTTGTTTTTGTGGGACAGTACTATCCAGAGTATGGTTGATTGGTGGTACAATCTATTCCATCCCTCACTGTATGACACTCTTGTGTGTCAGTCTTGATCATGACTTCTGTGTGGACATAACATGCTCTTCTTGTGCCTGTGTGGACTTAACATGTTTTCCATGTGTCTGTGTGGATTTAACATACTTTCTCCTGGTGTGTGTGAACTTAATGTGCTCTTCATGTTTGTGTGAACTAACATGTTCTCCCTGTGTTTCTTTGAACTTAATATGCACTTCCCGTGTCTGTGTGGACTTAATGTGCTGTCTTTTCCTGAGTGGACTTAATGTGCATTCTGTGTCTGTGTGGATTTAATGTGTGCTTTCTGTGTCTGTGCTGACTCAGCATACTCTCCCTGCATTTGTGTGGACTTAACATCCTCTCACCATGTCTGTGTGAATTTAACATTCCCGCCCTGTGTCTCTGTGGACTTAACATGTTCTTCCTCTGTCTCTGTGGATTTTACATACTCTTCTCATGTCTGAGTGGATGTATTATACTCTCCCTGCGTCTCTGTGGATTTTACATGCTCTCCGTGTGTCTGAATGGATTTAACATGCTCTCTTTGTGTCTGTGTGAACTTAACATGTTCTCCATGTGTCTGTGTGGTGTCTATATTACCATGTCGAAAGACATGTTTGCTGAACACATCTTAATCAACACAGTAATACCGACTTGTCTAAAACCCAAATGGCCAAGTCAGCAAATTTTTTCCCAGGGGAAAAAAATTGCTCGGCCATCATCAGGGATTTGTCATTTTCCCCACTGTAGTGCAGTCTTGGAGTTGTTATATTTAGTTAGGGGGGTTGTGGGGGGTGAAGCCCCATGTTGTAGGGTTTGAAAGTGTGTTTTTGTCTGTACTGCTGAGCAATTTTTTTTCCCCCTGTGAAAACATTCGCTGACTCAGCCATTCGTGTTTTAGACAAGTCAATATTACTATGTCGATTAAGATGTGTTTGGCAAAGATGTCTTTTGACATGGTAATATAGACCCATTTGTGTGAATTTAACATGCTCTCTCTGTGTCTGTGTGAACTTAACATGCTCTCCCTGTGTCTGTGTGAACTTAACATGCTCTCCCTATGTCTGTGTGAACTTAACATGCTCTCCATGTGTCTGTGTGAATTTAACATGCTCTCCCTTTGTTTGTGTGAACTTAACCTGCTCTTTCTCTGTTTCTGTGGATTTAACATGCTCTCCCTGTGTCTGAGTGGAATTAACATGCTCTTCCTGTGTCTCTGTGGATTTAACATGCTGTCCTTATGTCTGTATGGATTTAACATGTTCTCCCAGTGTCTCTGTATATTTAACATGCCTTCCCTGTGTCTGTGTGGCTTTAACATTCTCTATATTTGTCTGTGTGGATTTAGCATGGTCTCTTTTGTGTCTGTGTGAATTTAACATGCTCTCTCTGTGTATGTGTGAACTTAACATGCTATCCCTGTGTTTGTCTGGATTTAACATTCTCTCCTTGTGTCTGCATGAACTTTACATGCTCTCCATTTGCATGTGTGAATTTAACATGCGTGTTTGTCTGGATTTAACATGCTCTCCCTGTGTCTGCATGAACTTTACATGCTCTCCATGTGTATGTGTGGATTTAACATGCTCTCTCTGTGTTGTTGTGAACTTAACATGCTCTCCCTGTGTCTGCATGGATTTAACATGCTCTTGCTCTGTCTGTGAGGTTTTAACATGGTCTCCCTGTGTCTTTGTGGGTTTTCTCTGAATTATTATATTTCCTCCAAATCTCATGTTGTATGATTGACCACATTTATCCTTGCCATTGCAGTTTATATCATGGCTGAAAGACCAGCTCCATTATTAGGTAATAAATGTTTCAGGGCAGCAGGAACATTTTAATATGATAAAGCAGTCCACCTGACATATACACTGTACACTACGGAGATCTATTTATTCTATGAAATGCTTGGTGGAGCCCACATATTGGCTTGCAGATGATCCACTGAATAAGGGATATGTAACTGCAAAGTCCATCACCTACTTGCTATAGTGATGTGTAGGATTACGGTGTGTGTGATGCATGTTACAGTCAGTTAGTGTCATGAGTTAGAGAAAGGCTACATGTTTTGGTGAAGCAGGCATTGCACAGTAATACTGTACTCCTGTCATATCCGGGAGCATTATATGTTCATAGGTTCATAGGTAGGTACTAGGCTATCGGCCCTAGGGATCATACAAGCCTAGCCAAAAAATGTACCCTGGCTTTCGCCACCCAAGAAATTTATTTTCCTGTGCCCCTGTCAAGCAGAGCCACAGAAGTGATCCCCAGGGTGAATTTCCCATTTCCCATCCAATCATCACTATTTTTCTTGAAGAGTGCTAATGAGGAGCTCTGTTTGACATAGATAGGTAGTCTGTTCCAGAGTATGGGAAGTCTCTGGGACAGGAATCTATCCCTCCAGCATGTTCTGTTTATTGTGGTGACAAGGTTTAGGTCCCTAGAGCGTGTAGCTTGGAGGGATTGGGATTTCTTTAAGTGGAGCATGTCCAACAGCTCTGGGTTTGACATAGCTTTGAATGCTAGGCAGAGATCGCCCCTGAGTAGGTGATATGCGATGGAGTAAAGCTGTAGTTGTCAGTTAAATGAGTTGTTCAGAGTCACCATGCTAGATAAACAGAGGAAGAAAGACTCAAACCAATAAACATCCAAAAAAAGAAGAAAATACTCCAAAAACACAATCCCACGAAAGAAGACCACTCCAAAGGGACAGAATTTTACACCCATGTAGATTCCTAACCCGGTGACATGCTGAACAACTTCCACAATGATAAGTACCCACTTTCCTGTCCACCATACCATAATACATAACAGAGAACCAATAGTTATCTTCACTAACACTTTTCCAAGCCTGTATCACTATTCTTTCCAAAATGGGGGAAAATTCAGAATATCTGGTGGCGAAAAGCAATTCTCGTCTGGAGCGCCTTCTGTATGGAGTCTGCATGTCCTCGCTGTAGTTGACTGAACTTTAAAGACATGTAGGCAGGTATGTGAATGTGTGCATGCCTTCTGTGAAGGTTGGGCACCAGGCTGGCAACTCAACACTGTAAAAATCCACTTCTAATCGAAATAAGTGAACCAGTGATCCGCTGTGATGACCCCTAACCAGGAAAAGCTGAAAGAAAAGTGTGAATACCACCTTGGAGGTCTCCTCTGAAAAAAAGGCTGTAGGCCAAATTAGACTGACCTAGTCAACAAAGAGTAAATAAATAAAATAGACAAATCATAGCTAGTATTCATGGCATTATTTGAGAAAATTCAACTACATAAATCTGGAATAATACAGAGCTCTTCCTACTGTATGTTTTATTATATTGTTGATAGTTAATGTCATTTCCCCACCTTTAATGCTGATACTGTTGTGTTGTTGTTGTCGTTGTTGTTATTATTGCTCCGGTAATTAGTGATACAGATTGTACCCCTGTCATAACTGTGATGCTGTTGTGTGTTTATTTTAAACTGTATGTCAGAAAGAGAGGGAGAGACAGAAGAATACATTTTTAGTGCTAGGTGCCAGATCTAAAAGCCATCACAGCAGGTCAGGAACTACATGTCAATATTTTTGGTGTTCTTTCACCTTGGCAGTCACTCTGTGTCACAAAAAAGGCATATATATCTATATTTATAATCTATATCTATATCCACTTATGCAGTGTGGAAAAGGTCAATAAAAAGGCCGAAACATGCATTTCCACAGCAGCTAGTAGGGTCTGGCTTTATTGGCCTGAACCATAAAAACTTAAAAAGTAAAAAAAGTCATGGACATTCAGAAGCGATGTAGCTGAAACACTTAATATCCTGAAAGGGTCATTTGCATATGTCACATAGGCGTCCCCTACAGGAGGTTTAAGGTATCACATAGTGAAAACTCTACCTTGTCTGGGTTTTCCTTGAAGTTTTTACGTAATGGTTTGTCTATGTGCCCTTTTTACCCTTTGTTTTTTATATATCTCCACTCCCATTTGAGGTTGAGGAATAACATAAACACTGACATTCATCTAGAGGCAATGTTCACACTGCTGGGTGACGAGTTCTGCAATATATATATATATATATATATATATATATATATACACACACACACACACACACACATATACCTTTATGTGTGTGTGTGTGTGTGTGTGTGTGTGTGTGTGTGTGTGTGTGTATTTATATACAAAACACACTGGAAGTAAAATTCCCAGTACCGTCTACTTTATATGGAGTGCTCACAGATAAAACCAAAGGCAAAATAAATTGTGTTAATGAATAGTAGGAGTCTCCCCTCCTTCAATAATCCTTCTTCTGAAACAGAGATAAATTCCCTTACAAACCATAGTCCTTGTATTTACAAGGAAAGCAACTCTTTCGGGTAGTTCTTCCTCTGTTTTTCAGATAACAATGTATTTTTTAAACCGTTTTCTCTCTCTGTCTCTCTCTCTCTCTTCACAGAAAAAAAATACTCACACTGCATTAAGAGGTAAACAACTCTTCCCAATAGTATTCCATCCACTCACAAATGTTGTCCATCTGCATTGAGAGGCCAACAAATTTCACCTGGTAGGGCCCCAGCTCTCACTTTTAAATTCCATCTGGCTGATGCTCCTTCTAAGAATGGACTGCCTGCTCTGCACAAGATTCTGAATAAACCATTTTTTTTAAATACAGGTATTGCATTTTGCCTTCTGTTGTGATTTACTAATGAGCTTGGAAACTGTACCTTTAACCTTCTGCTATATGTAAATTGTGATATTCATGCTGCACTATATCATAATATCTATATACATTTGATGAATCTCATTTGATAAATATCATTAAAAAAAGTAATCTCATTTCATTAAAGATGCAATTTGTTGCATCACATTTTATAGAAATCTATAGCAGTTTGCAGACAGAAAGTTAATATGTGTAATGGGGGGGGGGGGGGGCACATAGGCTTGTCCCTTTCAAAAAAGAGAGAAAGAAATAAGTTACATTAATGAACATTTGGTCTACGTGATGTTTTCCATGAATTCTGAGTTTGCAAAATAAGTTACGGTAAATGTATATCCCATTTTAAGGCTTCCTGACAGGCTGTTGACTCTTTTGCAATCGATTCACTGAAGTGTGATCACAAATGAGAATGTGAATACCATTTGTAAATGAAAATCTCAGAAAAAACATATTTTTTTCAGAATAGCAATCCCCACTATATCTCCCCAAATAAGGATATGGATCCCCATTTTCCTGCTTCCTGCTGTGCATAATCGATCACAAATGATAATGTGAATACCATTTACAAATGAAAATCGTAGAAAAAAATATTTTTTTTCAGAGTGGCAATCCCATTTTATCTCCCCATATAAGGATTTGGGCCCCCATTTTCCTGCTTCCTGCTGTGCACACACACACACACACACACACATACACACACACACACACACACACACACACACACACACACATACACACATATATCTGTATAAATATATCTTCTTCTTCTCCTTTCGGCTTATCCCGTAAGGGGTAGCCATAGCAGAACAATGGTCTGCAGAATAATTGACAGTGGAGTTTTATGGTGTTGATTTGGGAGCACGGCATCCACCTTGGTATATATATATATATATATATATATATATATATATATATATATATATATATATATATATATATATCAAGGAAAGGAAAAATCCTCAGATCACCAAAATTTGATCTTCTATGGCAATACTTAGCAGTTTTATCATATTGCCCTCATGAGTGCTACTCACTAGTGTTTCATAGAGAAGCCTGACTCCCACCTGTTGCACTAAAGTGTCATGATTCCTAGATATGTAAATCAACGTAAATGCAGGCACAGTTTAAGGGTCACAAAACCAATGCTTCTTATCTTAACCCTTAACCTTTCTGTTAAAGGTGTCAAGGGACTACTTCAGATATGGAAGACATAAGTAAAGTTCTCTGTAACCTCCATTACTTATCCTATCCCTATGTTTTCCTTTGTAATCCCAGTCTTTGCCAGACAGATTTTTCTGTCTCTTTCTGTCAGCTTTTCCAGTATCAGAGTCATTTGATCTTCCGTGTATTAATATTGCTTCAGTATAAAAGGATAGACCTAAACCCCAGTAAACATAGTTATCAAGGGGGGAAGTGTACCTCACTGCACTATTAAACTATAATGATGCTCTCCTGGTTAGTAGTTAAGGATTTCTATTACCTGTTGTCAGACAGCCTCACACTATATTGTGCTTTGCTATCTGATCTTTCTAGTGACTCCATTATCCCAACTCTGTATTTTCTGCACAGTAGCCATCAGTCACTTTTCCTAACCAGTTTACATATTGTATATTAAAAATTACTTGGTAATAGTAGGGTTTTCCAAATTTCAATAATCAATTTCCACACCAGCACTCACATGATTGCTATCTGTGCTCGGTACTTTTCCATTAACGGGGCAGCAGCGGAATGTGCGGTTGATGTCAACTCACTGCCGCTTAGTTTTTCCCACTTGCAATGTTGTGTTTGTTCAGATAGTAATTTTGAATTTCTGACATGTCAGTACTGCTTATTGTATTGCTCTGGTGTGTTTTTAATATTAGCTCTGTGGTTGTAGTAGTACTAAATGTTCATGCCAAGTCACTGCTGCTTATGTTATTGCTGGGTTCTGCAATTCATTTGCCATTTGTTTAGCCCACTATCCTCACAAGTCCATGCTGCTTCTTTGGTTGTTGTATTGTGCTTTTAATGTTGTGTTTGTTGACAGGAGTGTCACAGATTTCCTCCCAAATGAGTGGTAGTCACACAGCCAGGTTTACCAACATTTCCTGCTACCTACAACATCGGGTGTGTAAATCACATATGTTCGATACTGAAAAAAGAGGAAAGTGCTCTTCTGTCTGACCATCTTCTGATTTTGAACAGTTAGTGTTTTCACAATTGTAATGGTCTGAGGCATATTTTTCAACATGACCAAGCCCTTTCAAACATAGGAACAGCTGTTGAAAATGTGAACTGAAAATGGGGGGAGATCATTAATGGGCTAGCACGCAATAATGGGCTAGCACGCAAGATGTCTGGTTGCTGTCAACTCAGTGCTTCTTACTTTGTGGTTGTATATTTCTCTGGTGTCTGACAGCGTTATTGATTTTCTGACATGTCAGTACTGGTCATTTTCTTGTTTTGTTCTGCTTTTCAGTTTGTACACATTTCGTGGCAACACTAATAAGCAAGCAGTGAGTTAACATCAGCCACACATTCTGCTACTGCCCCGTTAATGGAAAAGTACCATCTGTTCTCTCTTCCCAAGTGTAAATATCATTCTATGTCATCCAACTTATAAGTAAGAACGTGGCATCCAGGTCTAAAGAGGTTAGACTGCTCAGTGCTTCTTACTTTGTGGTTGTATATTTCTCTGGTGTCTGACAGCGTTATTGATTTTCTGACATGTCAGTACTGGTCATTTTCTTGTTTTGTTCTGCTTTTCAGTTTGTACACATTTCGTGGCAACACTAATAAGCAGCAGTGAGTTAACATCAGCCACACATTCTGCTACTGCCCCGTTAATGGAAAAGTATCATCTGTTCTCTCTTCCCAAGTGTAAATATCATTCTATGCCATCCAACTTATAAGTAAGAACGTGGCATCCAGGTCTAAAGAGGTTAGACTGCCACTTTATTTGGCCCTTATCAGACCCATCATTGAGTATAATTTTCACCTTCAGCATGTGCATGACCAGACATATGCAACAGGTGGAATGCCCACAAAGTTTCCTTACCAAGAGAATCCAGGGTATAAACACATTGCCCTCAGGTCCAGCTCCAATGGACCTTTTGCACATCCACAAAATGAACATTATCAGAACCACTCGATTCAAAGATTTAAGTTTTGCTTGTGACATAAGTAAGATGTATTGGCAAGACAAATATGTGTCTCAGTGGATCCCCATTGTCTAGAATAGGCTCCTCATTTATGTGAAGGAGAGTCCAACCTTAGCTCTTTCTAAGCATAACCTTGACCAATGGATGGGAAATTGAAAATTTGCCCTGGGCTTGGCCCCCATGTCTCTGAAAGATGGAGGCAGACAGTAATGCCCAAACCAACATACCACTACACATAACCTCTAGAAACTCCTTAACTAAAATATACCATCTCCTTATACGAAATTATGAACATCTGTGGCTCCATCAATACTCCATTTCATAAATGACACATATAGCACCTGAAATGCTACATCTTATAACCTTCTACAAACATCTAAACAAATACAACCAAGCACAGAAAAACCAAAGAACCAGAGAGGTAGAATCCAAAAATACCAGCAGTAAAAAAACCCACTCGATCCACCACGGAGTTAATCATTTTATTCTCAAGAACAAACAAGGATAAGCATTTTTGAGCTATTTAGCTCTTCTTCAGATCCATAACAGTTAAAAAAATCACTCAAAATTAATACTAAAAACATACTAAAGCCAACCAATAAAAACAAAGAAAACCAACGACTCCCACTTAAAACACACCCCCTACTATAAGCATTGGTGCTCATGATCTAAATTTCCTTCCTTTCAGAACTGGTTTCAGCTGAAGCATGGTGTTTAGACCTGGAAATTTGGTCTGCTTGTAGCTCTGTTATCCACTGACCCACAATCTGTTCTGTTAACAAACATATGCATATGTCACCACCCCCGCCCCCATTGTGGTCTGTTGTACCTGTAAGATCATGAAAATAAAAGAATGATTCACATTCTTTCCGACATGCTGCACTAACACATTATGTAATGCCCTAGTTCCTATATCCCAAACATGTTGCAGAACTTGTTCCTTTAGCATACGATTGGTCTTACCCAGATAAAAACATGTGCATCGCACACATTTAGCAAGGTAGACCAAATTTTTTGTTCTACAGTTGGCATATCCGTAAAACCTATAAAACCTCCGACTGATTGGGTGTAAAAAATAATTTGATTTATCTACTAAATCACAACCTTTACACCTGTGACAAGGAAAAGTCCCAGTCTTATGGTTAGGGATCTTCTTGGGGCCCGTCAACACACCAGGATCCTTGTATAATAGCCTTTTCAACTTCAAAGCATTCTTAAAGCTAAACAATGGAACAAAACCTACTATTTCCTTAATCTTGTCATCGGAATACAAAATTCTCCAATTATTCCTAATCACAGTCTGTATTTTATTTATTTATTTTATTTTACATTTGTTGACCGGGCTAGTCCAGCTGGATAATTTCCATTTTCAGTGGAGGCCCGGGGAGAAAAGCTCCACAATTAAAACAAGGTTAAACATTTAAGCAACAATGCATACATTTTAGTGTAGTAGAAAATACAGTGAAAAAAACAGGTAAAAAACAAATAGCCTAAGCTATATATTCATATTTTTTTTTTTTTTTTTTTTTTTAGAACAGTACAGTAATTTAGTCATTTGAAATAGCAGGGAAAGATAGTGATTTTTACGTAGGGAGGTATGGCTGAAGAGCGAAGAAGTCATTTAGTCTGGATTGGTACAGGAGCAGAGCCAGAAGTTGTTAAGATGTAATAGAAGTTGTTTTTTGAAAAGTTGAAAGGAGTCTAGTGAGGTAATGTGTTGGGGGAGGTTATTCCATATTTTCCCTATGGAGTTTGAAAATAGACAGTTGCCTGCTGAATTTGTAATTCTAGTTGTGGTGACTTGTATCTTTTCAGCAGATCGCAGCTGTTTCAAGTTTATGTAGGGAGTAAGGAGGTTACTGAGAGCTGGTGTTTTTGTTGGTTGATAAAGAATGTTATGTGTAATTAAGAGTTGTTGATAGATAAGCTTGTTAGGTAGTTCTAACCATTGTAATTGTTTTAAGTTATTACAGTGGTGAGTTCTGTACTGGGATGCTGTGGCAAAACGGGCTATATTATGATAGGATGTAGTTAGTTTTTTCAGGTTACCTTTAGAGAGATTGGTGTAAATAGAGGAAGCATACAGTAGGGTGGAGATAAGATGTGATTAAGCTAAGGTGGTCCGTGCTTTTGGAGTAAGGAAGGGTTTTATTCTGTACAGTGAACCTATCTTTTTATTTACTGCTTTTATAGTGTTATTGATATGACAATCATAGTTAATATTATTATCAATAGTAACACCAAGCAGTTTGGTAGTAGAGTCTGGGGAGATAAGAGAATTGTCAGCTGCAGTAATAGTAAAATTTAGTTGAGGAGATTTGTGGGTAGGTGAGAATAGTAATAGTTTTGTTTTCTTGGAGTTGAGAAGGAGACATCTTTTGAGAACCATTGTTCAACGGTTGAAAAGGTAGATTGTGTGAGTGACTGGAGTTCAGATTGGGTGGGAGCTGTACAGATGATGGTAGAATCATCTGCATATTGTATGCAGGTAGTGTTATGGATAGATGATTGAAGATCATTAATAAAGATAGAGAATAAGAGTGGACCTAATATTGGTCCTTGAGGTACTCCTAAGGAGATAGGTAGTAGAGCAGATAGAGAATTTTTCCAGAGTACTGCTTGTTGTCGGTTTTCAAGGTAGGATGAGAACCAGGTTAAGGAGGAAAAATCCAAGGCAAGTGAGTTTAGTATGTGTAGGAGAAGTTTATGGTTGACCATGTCGAAGGCTTTTGACAGGTCTAGGAAAAGAGAAGCAGTTAGTTTGTTATTATTACGGTTACAGTTTATTGTGTTAGTAAAGGAAAGTAGTGCAGTGGTCGTACTATGTGAGGGTCTAAATCCATGTTGAGTGTTTGCTAGTAGGTTATTTTGAAGGAGATGGTTAAGTAGTTGTTTGTGTATACATTTTTCCATGATTTTAGCTAGTGGAGATAATAGTGCTATTGGGCGTAGTTAGAGAGGTCAGTGGATTTGCCTCCTTTATGTAAGGGTATGATGTGTGATATCTTCCAGATTGCTGGAAAATCACTTTCTTTTATGGATCTGTTTATTAGGATCGAAACAGGGCAGGCTATAGCTTTGCTGCTACCTGAAGGAATTCAGCAGGAAGCTTATCTCCTGAGGGGTAGTGGGTTTAAGTTTTTGTAAGAGATTGTATGTAGGAGGTGGGTATGGGTTGAAGTTGAAGGGAAGGAATGACTTTGTTGGTGTTACTTAAGATCAGTTGGGAAGCATCAGGGGATAAATGGCTTGCTAGTGTTTGTATGGAAGTAGTAAAGAAGCTATTGAAGTTATTGGCTATTAAAGAGGGATTATCAGGGTCTAGATTCTGTGGGTTAGGTGTTACTATTTTACCTGGGGTAAGTAGATGATTGATAGTAGACCAGAACCTTTTGGTTCTTTTTGTGGATTGCTGAAGTTCTACATAGTAGTTCTTTTTGTCTGAAATAATAGCATTTTGGTTTTGTTTCTCAGCTCTCTAAAGGTTTGATAGTCTGCTGGGTTTCTAGAGGAGCCATTTCTTCCAAGATTTATTTTTAAGCCTGATCTTTTGTTTAGTATTAGAGGTAAGCCAGGGTGCTGTTCTGGTCTTTATTCTAATGGTACGACTTGGGGCATGGTGGTTTAGGATTGTAAGGAATGCTGAGTTGAAATATTCTGGCTTTGTTGAGAGAGAGGTGCTTTAGAGGGGTCCAATTGTATTGTGAGAGTTCTGTTTGAAATCTTTGGGGATTAAATTGTTTCTTTGAATATAGTGTTCTATGTGAGGTAGGTAAGTTTTGATGAGTTTTAGCTCTAATGACATATGTGAGGGAGTGATCGCTAAGGTCATCAGGAAGGATGCCAGTTTTGTAGCTTTGTGAGGGGAGTTTGTAAGAACCCAGTCTAAGGTGGGTTTTTTTTGCTTGTTTTATTTATTCTAGTGGCACTATCAATTAGTTGTTTGAAACCAAAAAGGTTTAAATGGGAAGTAGGGTTAGCATTGTTACAAGATTTCCAGTCAATGTTAAAGTCTCCAAGGAGTAGTGTTTCTTGAGGGAGGTAATTTGAGAGTTGTTCAAGAAGTTGTTCTAATGTGGGGATATTATTTCCTGGAGGCAGATAAGCACAAATGATGTTTATTGATTTAGTAGTATTAATTTGAACTCTAGAGCAGATTATTTCGACATTATTGTTTTGGGTAAGAGCAAGGTCAAGAAGAGTAAGCTTCAGGTTAGATTTATATAGGATAGCTACTCCACCTCCTTTCTTAGAGGTGCGATCAAGTCTAACAATGTTATATCCAGGTGGGGTAATTTCAATATCTTTAATAGATGGTTTTAGCCAGGTTTCTGATAAGCATAGAATGTCAAAGTTGTGTACTTCTAGTAGGGCTGTATTTGACTAACTTTATTACAGATACGTATATTTAGGTGGGCCAAGGATAGTATGTTTGTAGTTATAGTTGATGGAGGAAGGAGAGCTTTTATATGGTGACTGTGTGTTTCAGTAGTTGTAGGTTGAGGGCCTGGATTGGGGTGTATGTCACCGTCCTGAAGTAGATGGAGTAGTAGACCATAGTTTTGGATATGTGTTTTAGAGATGTGTCAAATACTATCTTTGATTATAACTTTAGTAGTTTACAATGAAATAGTCTATGGTATTTGGGAAGTAGATATATGGTTTGTGATGAGGTAGGTAAATAGGATGAAGGTAGGTATGTTGTAGGTGTACTAGTAAGTTTTGAGGGAAGTGAGAGAGAAATAGTTAAGGAGTGTTCATAGGAGGTTAAGAAGTAGGTAGTAATGAGAAGGAATAATAGTAAGAAGGTGATAGGTAGTTTAAGTTGTGAGTGGAGGATAGTTGTAGACATGATAAGATAGTTGTATGTGAAGTAGGGTTTCCTGATATGTTGTAGAGGGGTGTGTGGTGGGAGTAGGGGTAGAGTGGAAGGGGCTGTAATGGTATAGGACTTTAGTGAGATAGTGGTGGGTTGGTTAAAGTGGTATGTAGGTGTGACTAAGTGAAGGAAGTTACACAATTTGTGAGACTGTGAATTGGATAGGATAGCAGTAGTAGGAGGTGTGGCTTGTAGAAATATAAATGTAGGACCCCTGTGGTGTGTGGGATACGGGGGTAGGGTGAGGAGGCGGAGGGGGCACACAAAGTAGACCAGAGGAGAGTGGAAAAAGTATCAGGGAAGGAAGGGGAATCAAGGCAAGAGAAAGTATCCTCGGGAGAGGATGAGACAGAGAGGTAAAGGAGGAAAAGGATTAGTATAAGGAGGGGAGAATAAAAGTGTAAGGCAGAAGTCAGTACTAATATCCCAAATAGGGATGAGAAAAGTATAACATCTAGTGGACAAAGTAGTAGTGCATTAAGCAAACAAGGGAGCTACCAGGCATGGAGCTGTACTAGAAGGGAGGGAGAGGATAGCCTATGTGGCCATCCGAGGAGACTGTGAGGGAAATGAAGGAGTAAGGAGGGGTAGCTGCTGGCTGCTTAGCTAGTGGCAGTCTGAAAGTTTAGCAGGAACATTTAGTTAAAACGTAATATAGCATGACTAGGTAGACATACTCTCTTTTTCTGGTGGTAGAGGGTGGTAGAAGAAGACAATGTCCTGACCGAGTCCAAGGGTATTCTGTGGGGAACACCCTAATAGTGAAATTAGAGGGATACAACCCAGGCAAAGACACAGGGTCGTGGAGGGGATAGCTGTTAGAGGAGGGAGAGAGGACAAAAAGATAATGTTAGAGTACAATATTAACATACAGGGTTACAATTCAGAGTCAAAATGCAATAAAAGACAGGTTATGCAACTGGTAAGCAAAGCAACGTTACACATAGTTGATATAACTCTTTAGGATGTACATATTAATGGTGAAAAGTACATTTCAAATAAATAACTGTATAGCTGTATAACTGTATTTTTGAGATATCACTATTATATCACATAACCAACCTTGAGTGGGCAGATAATCCCGTGGAACCAATGATTGGCCTTGCCATGTCCCTCTGAGGAGAAAAAACATCACATCTCTCCATCATTCCAGGTTGTCTCTGTTGAAACCATGGCTTCACTCTAGTTCATCTCACTGTATGATGAATTACTTCCAGTCCCTTCATATCTTTCTTTGAATAACCACACTCTTTAATACAGGCAAACAAAAAATCCATCTCAGTCATATAACTGTCATCCACAGTACATAGTCGAGAGGTACGCATAGCTTGACCTTTTACTACGTTGTGAAAAATATGTTGTGGATACATGCTATCAAAAACCACTAAAGTATTTCTCCAGAAAGATTTACGAAAAGTCCTCATTTGCATATCATATCCTTAAATATCTTAACATCTAAACAGTCAATTTCTTGTCTTGAATGATAGCTAGTAAAAGTAAGGTAGTTAGTAGTCGAACCTAAATAGGTAACAAACTCACATAACATTTCTTCAGGACTAGTCCATAATATAAGATCATCTACAAATCTTTTATAGAAGCACACATTCTGCTTCCACATATTCCCGAGACCAAAGATGCCGCTATCTTCCCATTGTGCTAACAATAAGTTGACATATGTGTTAGCGCAAGCTGTCACCACAGCAACTCCCCACTTCTATAGAAAGTATCGTTGATTATACAAAAAAATTAGTTTCCAGGACTAATTGAAGGGATATGCATATTTGAAATATCATGTTCTGTTCCATATAACTGTTCTTCATTAAAAATTCTTTCATACCTGTTATACCTTGTTCATTCGGTATAACAATGAACAAACTGCTCACATCTAGAGTTACTAAAATTCATTCATCCATGGTAGGTCTCGTAGCAATGTATTCAGACAGTGGAGTTAAAAAACTAGCTGTATCCTTCAATACAGCTGGTGCCCCAACCAACAGTGGTTTTAAATGATGTTCCAGCCATATAGAAATGTGCTCAGTCATCCATCCCCTACCCGAGACTATCGGCCTCAGTGGGGGATCATCCCTATTCTAATGCACCTTTGGCAGTCCTTTTATCAATGGTATTACAGGTAACTCACATTTAATAAAATTATAAGTCTCTTCCATTATCTTATGTGCCATAAACAATTCTTCCAACACATGTGCCACTTTCAATATAACTTGTCGCACTTCTTGAGCAGATTTCCCTATGTCTTTTGATCTTGCAACATCCAGAACACTTTTTTATTGTACATTGAGGTGTTCATTACCACAACAGCTCTGCCCTTATCAGCAGGTCTAATTATAATGGCCCGATTGGAAGCTAGTTCTTTTAAAGCAGACAATTCAGCTTTGGTTAAATTGTAAAAATTGCGTCTCTTATGTGTATATATATATATATATATATATATATATATATATATGGTTCTACCTGACTTCGTCGACAGCGCAGAAGACCGACATCGGAATCCAGAAGATCGAAAGTGAAGAAGACCGAGTGGCAGAACATCGACAATGCAGAAGACCGACGACGGATGACAACACCAACGCCGAGGATGCCGACATGGGGAAAGGCTGTGTGAGTATGTAGTGTGCGAGGCAGGTAAGTGTGGAGATTGACGGTCTGTGGGGATAGGGGTGGGTTAAAGTGAGTTAGGGTTAGGGGGCGATAGGGGTGGGTTAAGTGAGTTAGGGTTAGGGGCGATAGGGGTGGGTTAAGTGAGTTAGGGTTAGGGAGCGATAGGGTGGGTTAAGTGAGTTAGGGTTAGGGGCGATAGGGGCGGGGGTTAAGTGAGGGTTAGGGAGGAGGGTAGTGGGAGTAAGTGTCGCGATAATGATAGACCTTAGGGTTTAGTGTGGGCTTGTAAGGATTTTGTGTGCTTGTGTTGTGTGTGGTTTGTGGAATGGGGATGTGTTTTTTTAATAATTGTTATTGTGGTGTGTGCAGTGTATGGGGTTTCGTGTTTGTGTACCGTCGGTTATTTCGTTGTCGGTTATGTGTGGTTTCGTGTTTATGGACTGTCGAATATGTGGTGTCGGTGATGTGGTTGTCGGTGTTGTGTGGTTTCAACTATGTCAGGTAGAACCATATATATATATATATATATATATATATATATATATATATGGCTTCATCAATCTCTGGCATTACATAATTTGTTAGCGCAGCATGTCAGAAAGAATGTGGATCATTCTTTTATTTTCATGGTCTTACAGGTACATCAGACCACAATGGGGGGGCCATATGTTTGGTGAAAGAACAGATTGAGGCTCAATGGATAGCAGAGCTACAAGCAGACAGATTTCCAGGTTTAAACACCATGGTTCCACTGAAACCAGTTCTGAAAGGAAGGAAATTTAGATCATGAGCACCAATGATTATAGTGGGGGGGTGTATTATGTGGGAGTTGTTTTTGTTTCTTTGTTTTTATTAGTTGGTTTTAGTATGTTTTTGGTATTACTATTGAGTGATTTTTTTTTACTTTTATAGATCTGAAGAAGAGCTAAATAGCTCGAAAGTGCTTATACTTGTTCTTGTGAATAAAATTATTAACGCTGTGGTGGATCGAGTGTTTTTTTTTGCTGCTTCTATAAACCTCTGGTAGCATATGACCTTTTGTCCTCTTCTGTAATTGCTGCATCCATTTCACTTCCCTCTTTCTGTAGAAACTCCCCAATAACAAATTGCATAGTCAAGTTATATTCCAGAAAGGTCATTGTTTGTCAAATAGAGTGGTATACTTGGTTATATGTGTATCATGTTTACATTTTTGTGTGGGTAAAATGGAAAGTCCCTTGAAGAATAGGATTTATGAACATCTTAATGATATCAAGAACAAAAAAACTTAATAATGTATTATATGAACATGCACAGGCTTGTCATAATTTTGATAAGTTCATATTTGATATACTGGAAGTCATCAGATTACATCCTAGAGGGGGAAATTGGAAGAACAGGTTAAAGAAAAAAAGAAATGGAATGGCAGTTTAAGTTGGCTGCCATGTTCCCCCAGGCATAAACGATTCTATATCTATTGGACCTTTTTTTATATGATAGAGCAAATGATTTATAATGCATTTTATGCCATTTTTAGTAGGGTACACATTTAATGTTGTTGCAATGCTTATGGATGGTGCATAAATTGTATTTTTAATGCTTTCATTTTTAAAGATTCTGTTGCTTTAAAAGTTGGTATTTTTATCCATGTATTTCAGTTATGTGATCGCTATGTCATTAATTGTCTACAGTATTTAAATGTTTCAGTCTAATGGTGAACGTATTCTGATGAAGTCTCTCTTTTTTTACGAGACAAAAGTGCTCAATATTTTGTGTTTACTTTATTAAATATTACCCTTGACGTTGGTGGTGTGCGTTTCTGGGACCATTCTTATTTTGTTTCATAGTTCAGTTGATCATAGTTCTTTATCCATTTATATCTATGTGAATATCAAATTTCAAGTTGTTGTCAATTTCACCCCCCAAGCAGTTTAGTGTGAGTGCTTGAGGTGATCATAGTTTTGTTCCTGGAGAAGATTGTGAAGGACTGGGAAGATGCAGGGAATTTAGTGGGGTTAAAAAAAAGAAGCTTAGTTTTGTTGGGATTTAGAATTAGCTGGGAGTTAGTGAGTCAAGTCTCTACTGACAGAAAGGAATATTGGGTTTTGGTGTGGAGGTGTTCTAGTGTGGGTGCAGCACATATTAGGGTGGAGTCGTCAGCATATTGTACTACAGATGCTTTTGGTGTGGAGATGCTGAGGTGGTTAGTGAAAAGACAGAATATTAGTAGTCCAATGATTGAGCCTTGTGGAATCCCTAAGGACACTGGAGGAAGAGAAAGGAGTTGGTGTTGCCATTGGACAGCTTGCAGTCATCCTGTTAGGTAGCTTTCAAATCATGTGATAATGGAATTGCTGAGGTTTAGACTGGAGAGAATATTTGTGAGTTTATTATGATTGACCATGTCAAAGGCTTTTTATAAGTCTAAAAATATGGCTATACAAATTCTCCATTGTTTTTATGTTGCTTAACTATGTTAGTAAAGGATAGTAGTGCTGTGGTGATGCTGTGAAAGGGACAGAAGCTGTGTTGGGTGTTTGATAGTAGTTTGGGTGTGAGAAGGTAGTCCATTAGAAGGGTGTGCATGACTCTTTTTAGTATTTTGGATAAAGGAGATAGGATGGCATTTGAGTGATAATTAGTGAGTTTCATGGAACTCCTTCCATTGTGGAGTGGTAGGATTTGGGAGGTTTTCCATATTATGGGTACCTGGCTTTCAGATATTGATCAGTTTATGAGTATGGCTACTGGGTAGGCTGTTGCTTCAGCTGCATTTTGTAGAAGTTCTGCTGGAAGGTTGTCAGTAGCTAGGTTTGTTGGTTTAAGGATTTAAAGTAGTTTTTTTATAGTTATAACAGATACTGGGTGGAAGTGGAAGTGGGAGGTGGAGTCTTGGGAGTTAGTGCTGTTTTGTTGAGTAAGAGGGGAAGGGTTACTGATAAAGCCTTCAGAGTTAGCTAGGGATTGGACAGTTGTTGTGAAGAATTTATTAATTGGGTAGCAACATTATCAGAATTGTTGGCTGTTCTTGGGGCAGCTGTATTAGTTAAATAATTGTCACTTATTGCAATAATTGCCAGGATATGTAATCATAGTGTTAAGATAATACCAATGTAAACTGGAATTATTTAAGGGCTACAAGTTAAAGAAAGCTATAGGCTCATATATTATAATCATGTGAATAGATCAAGCACTGCTGTCCTAGTCCAGAAATTGTTATATTAAAGACAGTTACCAACAGATATCAACCCACATAGGTCTTGAAACCCCAGTGCCGGGTTTAAGAAGTTGGTCTTATCCAATGTTTACTGAGGCCTGAACCCCTTTCCTAGTAGCACTATGACTACAGTCTTTCTCCAGGGCAGTGGTATGATACCACCCCCAAGAATACTGCAGAATACTGTTAACACTCTAACGAGGTCTGTCACTAGCTGTTCCTCCAGTTATTTATAAATGTATGGAGTATACTAGTTAACTATCTTTGCCACAGGCTTTGTCCCTACTTCAAGTAATTAACAGAATGTAGAACCTCTATTTTGGTAAAAAATATCATCAGTTTTGCCCTTATTTGAACAAGTAGTTTATTGCCTTTCCAAACCTTCCTTCTGCTGTTTAGTCTAGTGACTTGGTGTTATATGCAATATGTTTGGCTCACACTGAAGGGCCAGATTTCAGCTGTTGTCAAGTCCTTCTATTTCATCTTCAGAATACCTCACTGGCAGGCATCTCATTCTATCTCTTGACTTCCCTACAGTGATGCACACATTTGCTTCTATCAAGTTGGATTACAGAAATGCCCTTTATCTGGGGCTTTCTGACATGGAACTTAATTGTTTGCAACTGGTGCAAAACTCCACAATTTATCTACTAACTGGGGCATCTAAGTACTAATACATTATACTGGTTCTGTGGTCCTTGCACTAGCTGACTATTAAACAGTGAACTATTTGTAAAATGCTTATGTTGGTCCATCTAATTTTACATGATTGGAGTCCTCCCTATCTGCAGGAACTCTTTTAAATGCTGACCTGATGTCTGTGGATAGGCTCCCATGGGCTGCTGACATTTCCTTTTTACTTTGAGACCACTGGTATCTAAGCTTTTAGTTATCATGGCCCTTTATTGTAGAACGTGTTACTTGATTGGCTGAGGGAGTCCCTAGCTCTTGCCAGCTTACATACCTTTTTGAGATGGCCATGTGACAATGTGAGGTATTGCCATTTGTTCCAGTGAGAATAGAGCAGTGAATGTTTAACACATGCCAGCAAAGTTAGCTGGAGTTTTGTAAATAGTTTTGTAAATAATATTCTATCATTTGACTCTCACACTGACTTGTACAGATGCTTATGCTAGAAATGAATCAACAGTGTTAATATAACTGATTAAATGTTTATGTTTAAACAAAGAATTTTATAATTTTCAAATAATGCAACAGTTCTTAGAAAAGCTCTGAGTGTGTACTCTACCAGAGGCATGTGATCAAATGTAATGTCATTCTATAACCAGCACTGAAGGAATAGAACTCACAGATCATAATTTTTGTTTTGTTTTCTTTGGAACCTGATATAAAAATCTATGACAGTTATCACAGTCAGTTCAGTTCAGACTTCAGTTAGATCAGTGTAAGTGGGAAGAACATCACCTTGCCTTGGGGATGTAAGCAACTCAGTATCTAATTTTGCCTTGATGAATTAATTAAGTTTGCTAGGGAACAGTTATTCTTTATGCAGTAAGGAAATACAGTGAGATTAGTTAGTGTTTTCTGTATCTGTTTGAATCTGTCCAACTGTATTATTTTTATTTCTGCTGTGATTGGAAACCTGATGTTTATTGCACTTAAATATTTAATATTCTCAGGTTTCTATTTTATTGTTTATTATTAAATATTTTTATACCTTTTATTATGGCTGGTCTTTTAGAGATTACTTGTAACATCTTGAGAGCACTTGTGCTTATTGTACTGAGTCATTGGCCACTCCAGAAAGCCTTTCTACTTTGGTTACACTCTACCATTTATGTTAGCATTGATTTTACTCATAGGTTCATAGGTGTGTACTAGTCTAATGGCCCTGGAGCCTTTACAAGCCTAGCCCATAGACGTGACCTGGCATCATGCCACCTGACATTAGTTCCCAGTGCCTCTATCAAGTAGAGCCACTGGAGTGATCCCCGGGGTGAACTTTCTATTTCCCATCCACTCATCAAGACTTCTCTTGAAGAGGGCCGGTGAGGTGCTGTGCTTGAAATGTATGTGAGGTCTATTCCAGAGCATGGGCAGTCTGGATTATTTGTGTTCTGACCAGAGTGCTTCTCAAACAAACTGATAAGTATATTTTTTGGTACTTTTTGCTTGACTGAATTATATATATATTTGCTGGCATATAATTATATGTATATTTTTCTGTTCTCTGATCTCTTCTGAAACTGGATAGCCCCTAATCCTGCGGTGTTCTTAAAGTTGGTATAACATGGTCTAATAGCTTTTGTATTTTCTGATTGTTTCAATGTTAGCTGATTTAAAAATAGATTCCTGTTAGTAAATTCCTGCATACGATTTAGAATCTGCTTGTGTTCTGACTGGAGTGCTTGTCAAACAAACCGATAAGTATATTTTTGGCACTTTTTGCTTGACTGAATTATATATATTTACTGGCATATATATATATATATATATATATATATATATATATATATATATATATATACACACACACACACACACACACACACACACATATATATTTTTTTCCTGTTCTCTGATCTGTTCCAAAACTGTTTTTTTTCCATCCCACCCACCTTATTCCTGTGGTGTTGTTATTGTTGGTGGCTTTGCAGTTTCCTGCCCCTACTGTAAATTTGATCTGGGACACTCCTCCCAGTCTATTGTTCTTTCTGCGTAATACAGAGAGAACATTTTGGAAGGCCAACCCACTTAGGTTCTTAACCTTGAATTATCTTCTGCTCCTCCTTTCCCCCTTTGCACTTTACTGAAAAAAAATCCCCTTGTGTTCTGACTGTGTGCTTCTCAGCTGATAAGTATAACTTTTTTGCACTTTTTAACTGTTCAGAGTTAAATAAAACAACAATTGAATTCAGTTCAGAATACATTTTGAATAAATTGCAGTTATTTAAACTGTATTTGCTTTAATGCTGCTACACACTCAAGTGTGCTAGCTTGGACTGCACTTTCAGTTGTTTTTAGTGCTGTTTTATCTGCTTTCTGAAAAAAAATAAGTTTGTTTCCTGCCTTTCCTGTATCTAGTCTAGTCCAGGTACAGATTTGCTGTATCCAGGACTGTTGGTAAGCTTCTGAGACCCCCAAGCCTTTCTGTGTTGGAGGGAAGCCTCCTAGCTTATCAGTGAAAGCAGTAAGCACTAGGTAACCTATCTACTTCAAGAAGAGTGGTTTCTGGCCCAGAAATTGTAGTTTATGAACCATTTGGGCAGTTTTTCCATATCTTTCAACTTTCTGGTTTAAAAGCCCACATTTGTGCTTGTTTTTCCCACCTTTCCTGTAACTAGTCTAGTCCAGGTACAGATTTGCTGTATCCAGGACTGTTTCCTGTAACTAGTCTAGTCCAGATACAGATTTGCTGTATCCAGGACTGTTTGTAAGCTTCTGAGGCCCCAAGCCTTTCTGTGTTGGAGGGAAGCCTGCTAGCTTATCAGTGGGAGTGGTACACACTATGTAGCCAATCTACCACAAGAGGAGTAGTTTCTGGCCCTGAAATTGTAACTTTTGGCTGTTTGGGCAGTTTTTTCCCATCTCTTTCAACTTTCTGGTTTAAAAGCCCATATTTGTGCTTTTCCCACCTTTCCTGTAACTAGTCTAGTTCAGATACAGATTTGCTGTATCCAGGACTGTATGTAAGCTTCTGAGCCCCCAAGCCTTTCTGTGTTGGAGGGAAACCTTTTAACTTATCAGTGGGAGTGGTAAGCACTAGGCAGCCTATCTACCACAAGAGGAGTGGTTTCTGGCCCAGAAATTGTTGTTCTATTGACCATTTGGGCAGTTTTTCCATCTCTTTCAACTTTCTGGTTTAAAAGCCAGCATTTGAGCTTGTGTGGTAAGCACTAGGTAGCCTATCTACCACAAGAGGAGTGGTTTCTGGCCCAGAAATTGTAGTTTTATTGACCATTTGGGTAGTTTTTCCATCTCTTTCAACTTCCTTGTTTAAACGCCAGCATTTACGCTTGTTTTCCGCTTTTCCTGTAAGTAGTCTAGTCCAGATACAGATTTACTGTATCCGGGACTGCTTGTAAGCTTCTGAGTGATGCCAAAGTCTGCTCTTCAAATTTTCCCTTAGATCTGCTAGTTCTCTCCTCTTCTACATGTTTACTAGCTTATTAGTTTAGCACTTTACCAGGCTTCTTGTAGCAATTATTGTAGCATACACAAGTACTACCAGCATTAAACGTTCTTCAAGGAAACAGCTCCAGTACTTATTATTAATGTCCACCCCTCCAGACATGTCTAAAGGTCAGTTCCCTGTTCTTTCTCCTATTAACCTGGTGAACTTGGGCACGCTGAGGCAATGTAGCAACTCCAACAGACAGGAACCAAAGTAAGACAAACTAGCGAAAAACAAAAAGACAGCTTGGAAACACCAAAGCAAATTCTCTCTCGGTTTAATTCTCTTTCAGTTTAATGAAGCGCTTTTCGTCTTGCACATGTGGCAAGACTTAGAAACTGAACAAACTTCAACACAAGCAATATATACACACCCTTTTTGTCACATGACACTTCTAATTAAAATCTTGTGTCTTAAAGGCACATCCACATTATTGCTGCTTAAAACATTTTTTAAAAACAAACATGACTGACAATATTTTTGAACATCTCAACCCTTCCCTTCCTTCAGAATTTTTACCTGTAATGGTGATAGAAGTATATATACAAACATACATATACTAACAATGCTATATCTCAAATTATTGTGTTGACTCTCAAAATATAATATTACTTAGTTAACTAAGAAGTCAGAAACTTACATATCCGAGTCAAATGAAGTCAAATATCACAAATATGAACGCATTTTATAAAAATGCACATACACATTAACGTTTAAGATTTTTCAACTTCAGTATACTGTTTAAAGATATTGTCTCATTCAAACCCGGGTAAAACATTGCCCCAGTGCGTATTTGCCAACTTAACTCAAGTTGCTCAAGTAAAAGTGTAAGCGGGCCCCCCCCGACTATCATCAACAACTGAATCAATTGCTTTGAACAAAAATGAATGTTGTGGATAGGAAATAATGTGTCTAGCCAGTGCATTTTCTCTGTTAAGGGTCTTTATTTTATATAGATGTTCGTATACTCGTTCTTTTAACCTTCTATCCGTTTTACCTATGTAAAACGCTGCACAGCATTGACACTCAGCTACATAAACCACAAACTTGGACTGACAAGTGTACTTCAATTTGATTTTAAAACTAATATTTTTAACTTCAATGTCTTGTCCTGTACTCATGTATTTATAGTAGTTACACATTTCACATTGGTACATGCCACACTTCCACTGTGGGGTGGTTTTTTATGTTGTAATAATTCCTTTAAATTAGTCCCCCTCTTGTAAATAATCCGGGGTTTACTTTTGACCTTGTTAGAAAGGTGAAGATCTCTCCTAATTATTTCCCAATTTTTGTTCAAAATTGACATTATTTCCCTTGCATTACTACTATAGGGTGTTATTAAACTTAAATTCCATACTTCTTTTTGTTGTAATTCTCTGTCACTTATTATAACACTTTGTAAACCAATGGACAAAATGGGTTTATACAACCCCTGTTCTCTCTTGTATTTTACTTCTTCCAGTAGACACTCAAAAAGTCTACTGGGTAACCTCTCCTAACAAACATTGACCTCAAATTATTACATTCATCCATGAAATCCTGGTCCAACGTGACCATATGGGCAGCTCTCATGAGATGGCCCTTCACCACTGATTTCTTTTGGTGTCATGGATGACAACTGCTAAAATGTAATAAAGAGTTTGAATATGTGGCCTTTCTATAAATTTTCGCTACATATGCGTTCCTTTCCATATCTTTACTAAGATCCACATCCAAGTATGAGATCCTGGTCATTTCAAATACATAAGTAAAGGAAAGGAAATCTGTAGTGTTAAGATAATCTACTAGTTTACTAGCTGCTTCCTTATTTCCTTCAAAAATGATAAAAATATCATCCAAAAACTGTGTGTAGAACTGGATGTACTGTTTCACTTCTTGTTTACCAAAGATAAATTCATGTTCCCATGAGGCCATTACCAAACTGGCATAACTTGCCCCACAGGGTGACCCCATAGCTACACCGGTCTTTTGAACATATAACTTATCATTACATAAAATGAAATTATTATACAAGATTATGTCAAGCATTTCCTATATTAAAGCCACCTCATCAGAGGCTACTGCTTTAGCTCTCAGGTAACTACTGACTTGTTCGATGCCTTCCACATGGGGGATAGAAGAGTATAAATCTACCACATCCACTGTTAGAAAATTGAAGTCAGCATTGAATTCTAAATTCTTGATTTGTGACAAGAACGACCAAGAATCTTTACATATATATTTCTCTTGAGTTACATACTTCTTCAACTTTTGGTCTACCCATTTTGCCCAAGGGTAAGTTATACTTGCCCTAGCATCCACCAAAGGTCACATAGGTGGATTATTCACATTTTTATGTACCTTAGGGATACCAAACAAAACAGGTATCCTTGGGGAAGACATAGATAAATATCTAAACAAGTCAGTAGTATTCCTGGTTTCTAACAACATTTCATATAAATGAGACTTTATGAATAATGATAAAGATTTTAAAATTTACAATTTTTCTGATGTTACTATAGATCAACCACTGGTTGAACTATTAGCCAAGGGGTACACTTTCATCCCCACAAGAAAAGCAGACTTAGTTAAAACTTTAATTGATTTAAAATTATTTGTGCGTAAACTCAATTTGTCTGCTTTTTGTTGACAATATTATGTTTCAGTCTAGTGCATTACATCCTTCAAGTACTTTTTGTCCCCCTTTACACCCATCTTTACAATGTTTTGAACTCATTTGTGAGTTGGATTTATACAATGTTTTAGGGGTGGGTAGTAATCATAAGCAGAATAAAGGATGAGTGTTTCATCTGTAAATGTCACTAGTGAACAACTGTATTTATTACAACTAATTCAAGAAGCCCCAGTCCGTATTATGGCCCCAGATAAGGGAGGGGGGCTTGTTGTTATGAATGTGGAGGACTATGTCAATAAAATAGACCAAATAGTCCGAAGTCCCACATATCAGTTGGTTTCACGTAATGAGTTAAACCAAGCATATAGTAAAATAAAGTCCCATTTATATGAAATGTTGTTAGAAACCAGGATTACTACTGACTTGTTTAGATATTTATCTATGCCTTCCCCAAGGATACCTGTTTTGTTTGGTATCCCTAAGGTACATAAAAATGTGAATAATCCACCTATGCGACCTTTGGTGGATGCTAGGGCAAGTATAACTTACCCTTGGGCAAAATGGGTAGAACAAAAGTTGAAGAAGTATGTAACTCAAGAGCAATATATATGTAAAGATTCTTGGTCGTTCTTGTCACAAATCAAGAATTTAGAATTCAATGCTGACTTCAATTTTCTAACAGTGGATGTGGTAGATTTATACTCTTCTATCCCCCATGTGGAAGGCATCGAACAAGTCAGTAGTTACCTGAGAGCTAAAGCAGTAGCCTCCGAGGAGGTGGCTTTAATAGAGAAAATGCTTGACATAATCTTGTATAATAATTTCATTTTATGCAATGATAAGTTATATGTTCAAAAGACCGGTGTAGCTATGGGGTCACCCTGTGGGACAAGTTATGCCAATTTGGCAATGGCCTCATGGGAACAAGAATTTATCTTTGGTAAACAAGAAGTGAAACAGTACATCCAGTTCTACACACGGTTTTTGGATGATATTTTTATCATTTTTGAAGGAAATAAGGAAGCAGCTAGTAAACTAGTATATTATCTTAACAACACTACAGATTTCATTTCCTTTACTTATGTATTTGAAATGACCAGGATTTCATACTTGGATGTGGATCTTAGTAAAGATATGGAAAGGAATGCATGTGTAACGAAAATTTATAGAAAGGCCACATATTAAAAATCTTTATTACATTTTAGCAGTTGCCATCCATGGCACCAAAATAAATCAGTGGTGAAGGGCCAACTCGTGAGAGCTGCCCGTATGGTCATGTTGGACCAGGATTTCATGGATGAATGTAATAATTTGAGGTCAATGTTTGTTAGGAGAGGTTACCCAGTAGACTTTTTTGAGTGTCTACTGGAAGAAGTAAAATACAAGAGAGAACAGGGGTTGTATAAAACCATTTTGTCCATTGGTTTACAAAGTGTTATAATAAGTGACAGAGAATTACAACAAAAAGAAGTATGGAATTTAAGTTTAATAACACCCTATAGTAGTAATGCAAGGGAAATAATGTCAATTTTGAACAAAAATTGGGAAATAATTAGGAGAGATCCTCACCTTTCTAACAAGGTCAAAAGTAAACCCCGGTTTATTTACAAGAGGGGGACTAATTTAAAGGAATTATTACAACATAAAAAAACCACCCCACAGTGGAAGTGTGGCATGTACAAATGTGAAATGTGTAACTACTGTAAATACATGAGTACAGGACAAGACATTGAAGTTAAAAATATTAGTTTTAAAATCAAATTGAAGTACACTTGTCAGTCCATGTCTGTGGTTTACGTACCTCAGTGTCAATGCTGTGCAGCGTTTTACATAGGTAAAACGGATAGAAGGTTAAAAGAATGAGTATACGGACATCTATATAAAATAAAGACCCTTAACAGAGAAAATGCACTGGCTAGACACATTATTTCCTATCCACAACATTCATTTTTGTTCAAAGCAATTGATTCAGTTGTTGATGATAGTCGGGGGGGCCCGCTTACACTTTTACTTGAGCAACTTGAGTTAAGTTGGCAAATACGCACTGGGGCAATGTTTTACCCGGGTTTGAATGAGACAATATCTTTAAACAGTATACTGAAGTTGAAAAATCTTAAACGTTAATGTGTGTGTATGCATTTTTATAAAATGCATTCACATTTGTGATATTTGACTTCATTTGACTCGGATATGTAAGTTTCTGACTTCTTAGTTAACTAAGTAATATCATATTTTGACAGTCAACACAATAATTTAAGATATAGTATTGTTAGTATGTGTATGTTTGTATATATATTTCTATTACCATTACAGGTAAAAATTCTGAAGGAAGGGAAGGGTTGAGATGTTCAAAAATATTGTCAGTCATGCTTGTTTTTAAAAAATGTTTTAAGTAGCAATAATGTGGATGTGCCTTTAAGACACAAAATTTTAATTAGAAGTGTCATGTGACAAAAAGGGTGTGTATATATTGCTTGTGTTGAAGTTTGTTCAGTTTCTGATGAAGTCTTGCCACATGTGCAAGACGAAAAGTGCTTCATTAAACTGAAAGAGAATTAAACCGAGAGAGAATTTGATTTGGTGTTTCCAAGCTGTCTTTTTGTTTTTCTCAATGTAGCAACTGCCTCATGTACATTGACAACCCTCTCGTCTTACCTCCCAATACTAAGACTTGCAAGAGATGCACTTATATATCCAAACTGGAAGTCACGCACTCTCCAGCCAAGACCGTAATGGCTGGTCAAGAGGAAAAGTTCACCACTTTCACCACACCACATGGAACACATAGCCCTCCAGGACACACACCAGCACTGCCTTCACATAAAAACACAAACCACACAGCCACCTTCGCGGAGGATCTGAATAAAAATCTACCCAAACAGCAGAGACCTCCAAGGCAGAAACACACTTGACCACCACAACACTAATCTCGAGACACATAACTCTCCTAAACAGTGTGCCACTCAAACAAAGCCCCTAAGGCAAACAGCATACCCAACATACTAGTCATAGGTGACTCGATAGTGAGGCACACTGATGTCCCACTAACTAGGTTGAATAAGGAGAAAGTAACAGTCAGCTGCCTGTCAGGCACCAGGATCCACCACATAATGCATGCACTCAGGTCCCTCAACAACAGGTACAAATATGACTCTGTCATTGTACATGTGGGTGTGAATGACCTGAGAAGTGCCTCCCTGGACTACATGAAAAGAGACATGGAGGAGCTCTCGTGATTATGTAGCCCAAGTGGGTATGACCCAAGCCCTGAGCAGCATCCTACCATTACCCAGAATGATACCACAGTACAAGCAGAAAATGATTGATTTCAACAATTGGCTACATTTCCGGTGTCATTCTAAGGGGATCCAGTAACTGTCTGGATGAGATGACATGATTGACAGACCTCGATGCTTTGCCAGAGATGGCCTGCATCTGTCACCCCTGGGCTTCCGGATACTTGCCAAGGCTCTTGCCACCCCTGTAGTGCCTTTTTTTAGGTGGTGTTCCAAAGACCAAATTACCAAAGTAACAGCTACAAACAAATGCAATATGAGGGTCATGCTGCTCAATGCTAGAAGTCTAAATCTCAAAATGCACTCGCTCAAAGCACTACTTAAAATGGAGAACATCAACATTTGTGCTGCAACAGAGACTTGGTTCAAGGCAGCAGAAAACACCCCTGCACTACCCGGCTATAACTCATTCCACACCTTTCAGCCCCAGAACTTGGACCGAAGCTCCAAAGGTGGTGATGTTTACATATTCATAAGGGATGCACACAGTAGCCCAAGTTAACGTATCTGAGATACGTCAGGTTCAGCTAACATTGGGTAAGACACCGATTCAGTTCGTAGCCTGCTATAGGTCCCCAACCATGTTCCAAGACTCTCACTCCACATTCTTAAGCACACTGGAGAATATTAGGGTTCAAACTAACACTCTCATACTGGGCAACTTCAACTACCCCTCCATTAACTGGGAAAGCTACTCATGTACCAATACACTTGCCCAATGTTTTTTGGAATTCATTAATTCCAATGCTCTGGATCAGCTCGTTCTTACTCCCACTTGAGGTAGCAACATCCTTGAGCTGGTCCTTATTAACATGGGCAACCATTGCTCTACACCAATAGTCTACTCCTCCCTGGCTAGATCAGACCACAAACTAATCACCTTGGAAATCCACATCCCCCCCTCCTGCAAAGGTAATCACCATGAAAAACTTCTCCAAAGCTAACTTTGGGCTGCTAAAAACAGAGGTGGCTAACTTCATGACACCCATGCAAATGGAGAATAGTTGCATGACCGCCGAGTCATACACCAATGCACTGTATGACCATGTACACAAATCCATTGATCTCGCCATACCCAATAGAACCAAAACACTCTCCTCCAAAAAAGAAAGCCAATCTGGTGGTCCCCTGCCATAAACAAACTCTACAACAGAAGGAGGAAACTGATGCGGAATAAGGTAAAGTCCCAAGACTGGAAAAACTCCCTTATCAGCCTAAACAAAAAGTTGAGATCCCTCATCAAATCCTCTAAAGATAGCTATGAAAACAGAATTGCAACAGATAGTAAAGACAACCACAAGGCCTTCTATAGTTATGTAAAAAATCTCCATGGCAATACCCAGATTTGCTCTGAGCTACTGCACAATGGTACCTCCTATACCGAGCCAACAGATATTGTCGATATACTGGCCGACAGTTTCAGTGCCAACTTTATCCCTCTCTCCCTTCCTAAAGGACCAATCACAATACCAGTAGATTGCCAGGCACACAGTATTACTGCTGCACAGGTTAAAAGAGGACTGTCCAAGGCCAAGAATACAGCTTTTATGGGACCTGACAATATCCCTATCTATGTTCTACATCAACTACAGAGTGAACTGGCACCTCACCTGTGTACCCTGTTCAATCACAGCCTCACCTCAGGCTTTGTCCCTACCAAATGGCACACTGCTACAGTCATCCCTCTCCACAAAAGAGGAGTGACTACAGACCCGGGGAACTATTGCCCAATTAGCTTGACGAGTCTGATATGCAAAGCTATGGAACGCATGATCATGGACCTAATAAAGAAGGATATAGGGAATCTCCAAACTCTGGATCCTACACAGTCTGGTCTGTGAAGGGTAGATCATGCCTGCTCAACTTGGTCAACTTCTTTGAGTCAGTCACCAGAGCTGTGGATGAAGGCAAGGTGATTCATACAGCCTACCTTTATCTAGCCAAGGCCTTTGATACCATTCCCCATTCAGGAATCATAGAAAAACTCACTAAGCTAGGCATCAACCCCTGTATCACTAGGTGGTTTGCAAACTGGCTCACAGATAGAACCCACAGTGTGAAAGTAGCTGACTCCAAGTCAGACTGCAGACCAGCCACGAGTGGAGTCCCACAGGGTTCAGTCTTGGGTCCTCTCCTGTTTGTTATCTACTTCTCTGAAGTCCAGGCCAACACAAAGGGACTTTGGCTGACAGAGTTTGCAGGCGCTTGCAAGTTGGGAGCTATTATTAACGCCCCAAGTGATGTTGACATCCTACAGAAAGGCCTCACTGAGACCAATGACTGGTGTCAGAACCATGGCCTTAAGTTCAATGCCAAAAAATGTGTCGTCATCCCCTTTGGGAAAAACCCAGTTCCCTTGAATTACTACATTGATGGTAGCCCACTGAACACAGAAGGAGTTATAAGAGATCTGGGAACACAGGGCTGACAGCAACCTCTCTTTTGACCACCACATTGCCACTGTGGTCAGAAAGTCCTATATGGCACATCTCATTATTAAGGGTTTTGCATCCAGGAAGAAAGAGGTCATTGTCTCCCTCTACTCTTCCCTCATTAGGCCACTCATCGAGTACAATGCCTCATTTGGCATGTACCTCACTAGACACCTGCAACAATTTGAGAGGCCACAAGAATACCTCACAAAGAGAATCCTAGGCCTTAAACACTTGTCCTATATGGACAGACTCAAAAAACTCCAACTATTCTCTGTCTCATATTGGCTACTTAGAGGCAATCTCTGCTTGACTTACAAAGTGATGTCTGACCCACCTCTGCTAGAATTGCTACATTTGAAGAAATCCCAATCCGTCCACACCACACACTCCAGAGACCTCAACCTCATTACCACAATCAACAAAACATGCTGGAGGGACAGGTTCATAACCCAGAGACTGCCCATGCTCTGGAATAGACTCCCCATACATGTCAAGCGGAGCACCTCACTGGCCCTCTTCAAGAAAAATCTTGATGAGTGGATGGGAAATAGCAAATTCACCCCCTGGGATAACTCCAGTGGCTCTGCTCAACAGAGGCACTGGGAACTAAGGTTAGGTGGCACAATGCCTGGGTAATCCTATGAGCTAGGCTTGTAAAGGCTCCAGGGCCATTAGCTGAGTACATACCTATGAATCTATGAACCTATGAATCTGTCTATCCAGCATGTTCTGTTGATTGTGGTAATGAGGTTGAGGTCTCTGGAGCATGTGGTGCAGAGGGATTGAGATTTCTTTAGATATAGCATTTCTAACAGATCTGGGTCAGTATAATTGGATACCCTTGTAAGAGCCTGATAATGACAGGGTGGTGGCAGCATCATTACCTTATCGTCTGGGCATAAGGGGACACAGTTAGTAAATCTATGCCAGCCTTGCCAGGAGTGAGTGAGTGTGTGTGTGTGTGTGTGTGTGTGTGTGTGTGTGTGTGTGTGTGTGTGTGTGTCTGTGTGTGTCAAAGAATCAAATACCCAGGTGTGGGTGTTAGTCACTTGTAACTGTTCTTGGGGAAATTGTGCTTGATGCAGAGAGTTGCACGGGAAAATACTGAGTAAATCCGTCTCTGTTTTATTGGTGATCTCTAACCAGTGCTGGTGGTGTGGACTGAGGCTCCTTGATTACTGGTCTGCAGTAAAGAAGGCCTGTCACATATTTTTTGTCAGAGTGGTGGCATTTTAATTGAACTTCAGTAGCATGTGGGGAATTGTCACTTAAGATGTATGTACTCTCAACAGCCACAAAGTAAACATTCAGAGTTTCATTTTCACAACAGTTTTATTTATTTTTCTTAGTTTAGTTAGGGAAAGCAGGCAAAGATGACAGCAAAGGATTATGGTCAGCTGACAAAGAACCAGTTGGCCATGGTCTACGAAATCAAAGGAATGGTGCATGTTAACTGTACTAAATAGATGATTTCAGTTTTAATCACAGCTGCAGTGCAGACCACTGACCAGGAAGACAACCAGTATGGTGATGGAGACGTGCAGTCGTCAAAAGCAGGACCATTTTCCTTTTCCTCAGAGGACTTAAAAATCCAGATGGAGTTAGAGACTTGAACTGGAGGCCAAACATTTGAAGATTGAAGAAAAAGAAAAACTGTGATGTTTGTAGGGTGAAGAAAAGGAAAAGCAACGTCAGCATGAACTGGAGGCCAAAGATTTGGAAATCAAACAAAATGACAACTGCAGCAAGTGGAGGCTGAAGAAAAAGATAAACAGCAACAACACATGAGGGAAATGCTGACCCTTTGACAGGGTCATGGAGGTAACAGGGAAGAAAATAACCAGACCCTAGAAGCAGTAAACATCAGTAAATGTCATCCACAATTTGCAGAATGGAATGATTTTGATATTTTTATTCATATGTATGCAAACCGTATAATGTTGACCAAGAGCTCTAGATACTGTTCCTGATCCCATTGCTCCATGATAAAGCTGTGACTGCTGTTTCTGAATTGTCTGATACTGATTGTTTAAACTATGACAGAGTAAAGCAATGTATATTGAACTGTTATATGTTAATGCTTGAAGCTTACAGAAAAAAAGTTTTGTGAGCATAGAGATGCAAGGCAGATGAAAGTGTATGTGATTATATTGCTGAGTTAAGCATTTACTTTCATGGGTGGGTGAGTGGGTGTCAGCTCACCACTTCTGAAAGATTGACAGACCTTTTGGTGAGCGAACAAGCCCTTAGTACTTTGCCTGAGGACATGAGAATCTGGTTGGCAGGCCAAGTGTGGTACTCTGCAGATGAACAGGGGAGAAAAGGGGATCTCTACTTAGCAAACAGGGCATCACTGTACAAGAAGGGGATACCCAGGGCTGCACATGGATAAATCCATGGTGAGTAGCCTAAATCACCCCAACAGAGTCCACCAATGACAGGAGAAACCCCTAGTTCAGGTACATGGCCAGGATCAGGGATTAGATGTTTTAAATGTAATCAGAGGGGCCATGTAGCATACAAATATCCTCTGTAGCGAGATGAAAAACAAAAGATGAGGGAGCCTGCAAGTGGGAATAATAGTATGTCAATAGTAAGCTGTCTGGAGACAAGAGGGCTACCAAACTATCACTGGAATTTGTATCATGTCTTAGGAGATGGAAGACAGGCCACTGCTAAGAGAGACACAGCCTCTGACATAACTATTGTAAAGCCTGCAGTGGTTAAAGAGGTGCAGTACTTGCTTGGGCAGTCCACTTCTATCAGAGCTTTAGGAGGGATCCCATTCCAAATACCTTTGGCCAGGACTCATCTTGATTGTTAGGGTGGAAAAGGTAGCAAGCAGGTTGCTGTGTTTGAGGATATTCCTGTGGATATTTTGCTAGGGAGTGATTTTGATAATGCAGTACCTTGTGTGCATGCAGTTACACACAGTCAGGCTTGGAGACAGGCATGTAGGTCTGGTAGCCTGTGGGAGTCCTAGACAGACCCCCACATCTGAAGCTGGGCATGGTGATGTGGCTATTTCAAGGAGGGAGCTACCCTGTAGCATTGAGCCTGAAAGTGAGTCACAGCTGCTGGTAGTACTAATGTTCACATGGACAGTGTGACTGCAAGGACAGAGGTGAGTGACAGCATCCAGGTTGACAGTGAGGCACTACTGTCAGAAGATACTAGGATTCCTGTGAAATGGGGAGTTGCGAAAGGTTAGAAAAGTAGAATTGAGACATGCTCATTTTTTGGACCCTACTTTACAAAGCTTGAGAGATATAGCTAAGGAGACACCTGATGCTTAAAGAAAAGAGAAGTCTGTAGACTGGAACAAAGGGTTACTGTACAGCGAGTGGCCCCCTGACGGAGGGCTAGAGGGTGAGGTAATACAACAGTTGTTAGTGCCCAGAGCCTGCCATCCAGCACTTGTAGCCATATCCTATGGCATTTCTTTTGCAGATCATATAGGCATAAAGCGTACCAAGAGACATATTATGCAGAACTTCTATTGGCCTGGGATTACAAAGGATGTAACAGGGTACTGCAGGATCTGTGTATAGTGCCAAAAGGTAGGAAAGGCAGGGGACAACATCAAAGCTCCATTGATGCCTTTGACTGTGATTGAGGAGCCAATTCAGAGGGCAGCTATGGATATTGTAGGGTCTCTGAGTACCCCAAGTTCCAAAGGGAAGAAGTATATCCTGGGTAGTAGTAGATTATGCTACTAGATACCTGAGGTGTTGGTCTGTCCTCCATCAAGGCAGAGAACTTGGAAAATGCTTTGTTACAGATTTTCAGCAGGGTAATTTTCCTGAGAGAAATATTAACTGAGTGAGGTGCCAATTTTATGTCAGACCTGCTGGCTTGTCTGTGGAAGCGCTGTGGGGTGAAGTGCCTAAAGACCACTCCCTACCATCCCGAGACTAATGGTCTTGTGGAGAGGTTAAACTCTACACTAAAGACCATGTTATGGGCATTATCAAACCAGTTTAGGAGAGAGTGGGACAAATATTTGCTCCATCTACTGTTTGCATACAGAGGTATCCCAGAAATCCACATTTTTTTCACCCTTTGAGTTATTGTATGGACATAGGGGTGAGGGAGGCTATAGATTTAATTCATGATGAGTGGGAGGGTGAGTGTAAATCACACAAGGAGTCTGTTGTGGCATATGTCCTAAACCTTAGGACAAGGCTTAGGGAACTCATGGGCTTGGTACAGGAGAACTTGGCAGGAGTCCAACAGGAGAAAAAGGTCTTGGTATGACAGGAAAGCTCGAGTCTGAGAGTACGCTGTGGGACAGCAGTTTATGGTGCTCATTCATGTCAGACATGCTCATTCATATCAGACACATTAAGCTGCAGGTAGCTGGGGAGGGACTCTTCACAGTAGTAAGAAAGTTCAGTAATGACAATTATATGGTAAGCCTACTAAGCAGGAGGCAGCACAAATTGTACTGTATTAAGATAATGAAGCTTCAGCATGTCAGGACGGTCCTGGACAGACTGCAAAGGGCAGGTTTGACCATTAAGCCCAGTAAGTGTCAGGTGGGTATGGCAGAGATCTCCTACCTGGGACATAGAGTGGGAAGTGGGAAGATTAGGCCACAACCTGCCAAAGTGGAAGGTATTCATGTGTGGCCTACCCCTAGTATCAAAAAGCAGGTGAGGGCATTCTTGGGTAGAGTGGGGTACTATAGAAAGTTTGTTCACAATTATAGTACATTAGTTGCTCCCCTCACAGCGCTGATAAAGAAAAATAGGCTAGATAAGGTGGTGTGGACCCCACCTTGAGAGCAGGCATTCCAAAAGCTTAAAGAGGTTTTGGGAGGACCCCCTGTGTTAGCCAGTACATATTTCAGCAATGCCAATGCAGATGGATTCTCAAAACAGGGTATAGATTAATGTGTTCCCAGACAGGTCCATTTCTCTCAAGCAACGTTTTTCTGGGGTCAATGGAAAAATTAGCTTGAGTCTTCAAAGGGGTGGGGGGAGAGATGTGACATTGTGAGGTATTGCCATCTGTACCAGGGAGAATAGGGCAATGCATGTGTAACATATGCCAGCATAGTTAGCTGGAGTTTTGTAAATGTTGTTGTTGTGTCTTTCGGCTTATCCCGGTTAGGGGTCGCCACAGTGGAACTCCGGTCCGCGAATGTTTGGTAGTGGATTTTTACATGCCGAGTTACCAGCCCTGACGCCCAACCTTCAACGAAGGCACGCCCATTCACATATGCCTCCACACAGAAAACGCTCTAGCTGAGAATCGAACAGGACAACGTCTTGCTGTGAGGTGACAATGCTACCGCAGCACCATTACCACGCTGGAGTTTTGTAAATAGTTTTGTAAATAATTTTCTGTCATTTGACTCACACTGATTTCCAGAGATGCTTATGTTAAAATGTATCAACAATGTTATTATAACTGATTAAATGTTTATGTTTAAACAAAGAATTCTATAATTTTGAAATACTGCAAAAGACCTTAGAAAAGCACTGCATCTGTACTCCACCAGAGTCATGTGATCAAATGTGATGTCTTTCTATAACTAGCACTGAGGTAATGGAACTCACAAATTAGCTTGTTTTGTTTTATTTGGAACCTGATATAAAAATCTATGACAGTTATCCCGGTAAGTTCAGTTCAGCGTTCAATTAAAGCAGTGTAAGAGGGTGACCTTGTGGATGTAAGCAACTCAGCATCTTATCTTGCCTTGCTGAATTAATTAAGTTTGCTAGGGAACAGTTTTTCTTTAAACAGTCAAGAAATACAGTGAGATTAGTTAATTAGTGTTTTTCTGCAACTGTTTCAATCTGTTCATCTGTGTTATTTTTTCTCCTGTGAATGAAACTATGATGTTTATTACATTAAATATTTAATATTCTCATGTTTTCTATTTTATTATTTATTATTAAATAGTTTAATACCTTTTATTGTGGTCAGTTATCACTGGCACCAATGATTAGATTAGATTAGATTGCCTCATTTTATCTATCTAGCATCAAGCACCATACTGAAATCTTCTACTAAATTATCTTGCCATCTCTGTCTCTAATCAGATATTGCCATAAAACATTCAGAAAAACCTGATTATCATCCATAACTGGACCACAGGAGATTCCTATCATTGCACCTTTTCCTTCCACTAATCACTTCTTGTCAACCCTATCATCTTTTCTGCCTTTTCCTGGACCTATCCTCTTTTATCAGTAGATGCACTCTTGTCTTTCATTCTGCATTGTTGCAGTCCACCTCTAAAACCTTAAAGATCTCCAATATCTAACTTAATTTCTTCATACACAAAGATTTCTGTGCAGTGTCGACCCCATTCTTACTTTATCCAACCAACCAATTACCACAGAAATAACTATACAGAAAAAGTAGATATAAGGGGAATTAAGCACTTTCAACAACAAAAGATATAAAATATGTACGAATATTTACTTTTAGTAAGTTAAATGGAGTAAATTAAGGAGAAAATGTGACAAGAACAACAGGAAATAATTTAAGATGCAGAGGCATCACCAGTAGAAAGAAGAAAATGATTTTTCCTCAGTACAAGCAGTCAGGGAAAGCATTTGTTTAGAGAGCTGGACAGTTTATCAGTAACCAGGTCAGTGAATGTTTGCTGATCAGATTACACTAATTCTGTACTGCTCATTTTGCATAAAACATGTTGAATTTGAGACTGACAAACACAGGTATCAACTGTTTTCCTTTCTTTGTGCTCATGTGATCACTGAGTTACTGCATATAAGTTGCAGGCAGTGCATTGAATAAAGTAGCCTCCAAGGGGTTGCAGGGGACTTGCATCCCTGCCAAAATGCTTCATTAGATTTTGTAATGTACTATATCAGATATATCTGTGGTCACTCAATTAATCATAGTTTCTCTTGGCAGAAGTAATTTCTGAGGTGTCTTCACCAATGCTATCAATGTGTGTGGTCACTTAATGATTGGGATGTGATGGGTGTACAAAAGGTTACACAGATCATATTCATGTGTCATGTAACCGTTCATAAAATGTGTGCATTTACGGAGCCATGGCCACTGTATAAACATATATAAGTGGAATATATTGTTTATTTATTTATTTATAATATATATATATATATATATATATATATATATATATATTTATTTATTTATATATAAAAAACCTTGTGCTGTCATTTAACTATTGTTAATTTTGTTTTGTTTATTATTTACTACTGTATTGTTTTGTTTTTTGTTTTACTACTGAAATGACTAGTTTTATTTCTATTGTTTGCTATACCTGTATACTACTGTAGAGTTTTTTTATTGTACTATCTGGAGCTTTTCTCCTCGGGTCTCCACTGAAAATGGGACAAAATCCCAGTTGGACTAACCCGGTCAACAAATGTCAATAAATAAATAAATAAAATAAGGAAAAAAATAATACCCAGCTGTCAATGCTGCAAATATTGACAGAAAATTAACAACAAAAAAAGACTGACACTGTGCTGTGCATGCCCTGCGAAACAGCCTCAGAGTGTGCAACTTTAAAACACTGTTTTTTTTTTGGGGGGGGCAAGTACCCCTGTGTTTCCACTCTGTCGGCTAAGTTATATATTCCAAAAATGAGATCACACAATACCTGGGAAAGGGCATATTCAATCCAGGTAATTTTTGCACAACTGTCTATCAGCTGTTGTGTCGACCCAATTGTGTCAGCAGAACAGCTGTTGAATATACACACAGTCAACATGATCAAATCACCTAGAGCCATATGTTACATCATCAAGTGGCTAGCCATGCCATGGGGTGCAGTGTGTAATCCATGTTCTCCTATCTCAAGATAAATGCCCAAAGTGGTTGGTCTGTACAACTCTTTTCCCTATAGGGCACCATGTAGAGTCTGTATGGCTGCCCACAGCTCCAATCATTGGTGAGTTTGAGATTGAAACACTCAGCATGTATTTCAGAGTGGAAAGGAACCCCATAGAAACACAGAGAAAGCATGTAAACTCCAAAAAGCCATTGCCAGAGGTCAAGATTGAACCTCATACCTTGTGCACGGGAGGTGAACCTTAACCATTATCCTAACTGGTCTCTCTCTCTCTGTTACAAAGTGCTTAAGAAGGGAGGTAGGATGAACACTGTGGGACATATGAAGAAATGAGGACATAAGAGCAGAAGCCAAAGTAGCTCCAGTTGCAGAAAAGATCAAAGAGAACAGATTATGGTGGTTTGGACACATGTCCAGAAAAGCATAAGATAATCTGGTGAAGAAGATTTGTGTCAGACCAGAAGAAGGCAAGAGGAAATGAGACTGCCAGCAAAGAGGTGGATGTATTATGTAAGAGAAGATTTGCAACAGTCAATCATGAGTGTCGAAAAAAGGCAGGAGTGTGGCACGGAATCGAGAGAGATTTTGACAGTTAACACAATACCCCGACCCCATGCAGAAAATAGGAAAAAGGGGGCTGATGATGATGAAGATGATGATGGTGACTATACACACAGTCAATTATATCAACTAAATTACTGGCCCCTATGTGTGTGTATATGTATATATATATATATATATATATATATATATATGTATATATATATATATATATATATATATGGGTCTAGGACACATGCTCGACTAGCATATGTCTGAATCACAAAACATCGAACACACATACATGAAAGCATTTAACATTGAAAAGCGCTTCCGTGTATGTGTAGTTCAAAAAAAAAATCTATGTTTCTGCAGGGGGGCTTTGCTCCCCTGCATTCCCCACCCCCCTACTTTATTATTCTCACTCCGAGATTGCAATACAGTGGGGAAAAGGGAATTTTCCCTTACCCGCACTGTAGTCCAATCTCTGGCACACATACAGAAGCTTGTCGATGTTAAGTGCTTCCATGTATGTGTGTTCGATGTTTTGTGATTCGGGCATATGCTAGTCGAGCATGTGTCCGGATCCCATATATATATATATATATATATATATATATATATCATATATATATGTGTGTGTGTGTGTGTGTGTGTGTACACACACACACACACACACACACACACACACACACACACACACACACACGGATCTAGTGGTGGATATGTATAATATTTTGCACTGAAAGATCATAGGATCATAGGAGGTTACTAGGCTTTTGGCCTTGAGGCCCTTATAAGCCTAGCCAAGACTCTGGCCCATGTTTAGACAAATCAGCACCTGATGCCCCTATCCAGCAGGGACACGAGTGGAATCTCAGGGGTATATTTTTTGTTTCCCATCCAGTTATCCAGGTTGTGCTTAAAAAGGGGTAAAGAGGCCCTCTGCTTGATGTAGAGAGGAAGTCTATTCAATAGATGGGGGAGTCTCTGGGACACAAATCTGTCTTGCCAACAAGTCTTGTTGATCTCACAGACCAGGTTGAGGCTGAGCATGAGGGTTACTCATGTGGAGCTTGACTTGCAGATATGCACCAGTCCCATCAAGGTGGGATCCATGATCACCTTGTATGCCAGACAGAGGTCATCTCTGAGGAGTCTGTATGAAACCGAGTAGAGGGATAGGGATTTTAGCCTATCTGTATATGGTAGATGTTTGAAGCCCTGGATTCTCCTGGTGAGGAACTTCTGTGGTCTCTCCAGCTGCTGCATGTGCTTTGCAAGGTACATGCTGAAAGGAGTGTTGTACTCAATAATGGGTCTTATAAGGGAAGAATACAGGGATGTTATGACCTCCTTGTCCCTGGATGAGATAACCTTACTTATGAGGTGGGCCATGTAGAAGGCTTTCCGTACAACGGAAGCAAAATGGTGGTCAAAAGTCAGGTTGCTATCAACCTGGGTGCCTAAATTCCTCACGACTGATTGCATGCTTAGGACATTGTTATTAATGTGATAATTTGTGGGGATGTCACTCTCCCCAAAGGGGATGATGATGCATTTTTTGATATTCAGCTTGAGGCCATGTTTCTGGCACCAGTCATTTGTCTGACTGAGACCTCTTAGAGGATGTCCACATTACTAGGGGAACTGATGACAGCACCCAGCTTGCAGTCATCTGTAAACTTGGTCAGCCATAGCCCACTGGTTTTGGCCTGCACCTCAGAAAAGTATATCCCAAATAACAGAGGCCTCAAGACCGAACCTTGGGGTACACCACTTGTTATGGGTCTACTGCTTGAGGTGTCTTCCCCTATTTTGGCTACATGGGTTCTACCAGTGAGCCAGTTTGCTACCCATCTGGAACCATATGGATTGATGCCTAGTTGAGAGAGGTTACCTATTATGCTCGAATGGGGAATAGTATCAAAGGCTCTGGCCAGGTCAAGGTAGGCGGTGTGCACCATCTTCCCCTCGTCCATGACTTTGGTGACTGTCTCAAAGAAGTCGACCAAATTTAGCAAACATGACATTCCCTTGATGAAGTCAAACTGTGGGATCAAGTGTTTGGAGGTTGCCAATGTCCTTGTTAATGAGGTCTATGATAATCTGTTCCATGGCCTTGCAGATCAGGCTAGTTAGGCTGATGGGTCTATAATTTCATGGATCAGTGGATGCTCCACCTTTGTGCAAAGGGATGACAGTGGCTGTCCTCCACTCAGCTGGGATCAAGCCAGTACTCAGGCTTTGGTTGAATAGGGTGCCTAATGGTGCTACAAGTTCCTGCCTGAGTTCACGTAGGATGCAGCCCGGGATGTTATCGGGTCCCATGGAGGCTGTATTTTTTGCCTTTGAGAGAGCAGTGATGAGCTGTTCCCTAGATATAAGGGGAATGGGGCAGGTACTGGGCATGTCTTCATTTACTGATGGGGGAGGGGCAGAGGGGTAATGTTTTCACTGAATTTGTCAGCCAGCAAGTTTGCTATATCTATGGCATTTGCATATGTGATGTCCTTGACCACCAGTTCTGAACAGATCTGGGTGATTCCTTTGAGGTTGTGGACATATGTGAAGAAGGCCTTATGATTGTCTCTAGTAGATCTGGCCAATTTGGATTCAAAGTTTGATTTGAAGGATTTCACTAGTGCTCTTATTTGCTTGTTCAGGCTAAGGAGACATTGCTTCCAGCTGGGCACCTGCTCCTTCTTGGTCTTGGACAGCAATTTTTTCCTTTTGTTATAGAATTTATTTATTGCTGATGTCCACCAGACAGGTTTACTTTTCCTTGCGGAGGATGATTTAGTCCTGTTGGGTATTACTGATTCCATGCATCTATATAAATGCTTGTATAGTGCTTTGGTGTAGTTTTGGATATTGGTGCCAGTTCCTACAGAGCGGGAGGGAGCTGTGAAGCTGTTTATACCATCCCTCAGGAGGCTGTAATCAACTATGGAGAAGTTTTTATGTCTGATCCTAGCTAGAGGGGGGTTTGGAGGTGATAGTGACTTTGAAGGTGACCGCTTTGTGGTCAGATCTTACCAGGGAGGATGACACTATAGGGATGCTGCAGTAGTTACTCGTGCTGGTTAATACATGTTTTGCATATGTTATGTGTGCTTCTTTGTATAATATACCTGTATCTTTATATATATCTATCTATATATGTGTGAGAGTGTGTATATGTTTATCAGAAGTTATCTCTCGCTACATATGTGTATGTATTTAGATATAAATATAAATATATATATATATATATATATATATATATATATATATATATATATATATATATATACACACACACACACACACACACACACACACACACACACACACACACACACACACACACAGTTACAATTTGAAAGAGTAAACACTCACATGAGTGAATAATTTTACTGTTGTAGAAAAGTGAATACTTGTATGGGTGAACATTCTTTCAAACAGAGATTTGGCAGCTTTTTACATGGGATCACGTTGCAGGGGGATAAGGGAATTTGCTCTTATCCTACTGTTGTTCATTCTCAGAGTTAGTATATATAAATTGCAGGGGTTCTGTGGGGGGGTTACCCCTCTTCAAAAACAGTAATTTTACATTTGCATATTTTTGATAATTTTAGATTCACCCTAAAATTATCACTTTTTATAGGTTCATTCTTGTGCGTGTTTGATATTTCATGAGTGTGTGTGTGTGTGTGTGTGTGTGTGTGTGTGTGTGTGTGTGTGTGTGTGTCTGGTGTAAGATATGCATAATATTTTGCCTTGTTTTATTACCAGGGAGTACAGATCAGGATATGTTCAAGTTAAATGTCTTGATGATGCATCATTCATGTCAACATTTGCTTTTCCTGGATGGGCTTTACTGGAGTGAACAGTTACTCCTGCAGTGCAAGTTACTGCAATATTTCTTCATTTTGAGAGATTCCCTTTTCCTTCATATTTGCAAGATCATGAAAGTGGTATTTATTAATTTATTTATTTATTTGTCCTTAACATCTAAAGAATCTCACACTGTAACAATACCATAACTACTAATGTATGCTCTTCTACCACTTCAGCTGACACTATTTATTTTCCTGCCTAATGTCCTTCTATAACATTTTCATCTTTCAAATAATAATCAACTCTCTCTCTCTCTCTTTCTCCACATCTGTAATTTTCCTTCCTGCTTATTACTCCCCCTCCTCATCTCATTATATTCATCTGTCAATTTTGATAACAGAATATTCTATTATTTCTCATCTCTATATAATATTGGAAATACAATATTTTCCTCTTCTGCAAATTATCTTGCTACTTGCAGTATATATTGCAGTCTTGTTCACAATTTATCCTAGTAATATTCTGTAAGTGTATTTCAAATTGTTTTTTATCTGTTGAAGGTTTTTCTTCTTGTATATAATTAATTACCATCTACTGTAAAATGTTTTTGTGTGTTGTTTTGTGGAGCCTTTGTCCCCAACTGATTGTAAAGTAATTAAACTATTGTGGGCCTTTTCTCTTCCTGTATATTATTATACATTGACTCACTGTAAAATATTTAATCTGTTGTGGGTTTTTTTCCTCTTGTACATAATTATCCAGCAACTATTGTTTAAATTATTTGAATCTGCTGTGATGCTTTTTCATCATACTGCCCCTGAAAATGGGTCATCAGCCATTGGCTCAGTCGGACTTTCCTGGTTATTTTAATATCTAAAACTAGACCTGCCACATATTCAGTTTGTCTGATTTTTTTTTATCCTGGTAATTGATTTTACTAGCGTTTCCTATAAACTGGACAAAGTGATTGCATGAAGTTCATCCTGATGGTGTTGAACTTCCTGATTATGGAAATCACTACTGGTGCACTTTCTATTAAAGCAGGCAAGGATTTCATTTTCCTTAGTGCTTGTGTGATAATGGGGTTATTGAGTGCAAAAAAATATATATACATTTTACTTTTCTGTTTTTTCTTTGAGTTGAATTCCTGAGAATTTGAAAAACCTGACTTGGTCCATCACTGATCAGTAACTCAATGAATCATAGTAGAAATAACTATTATTATTTTTAATGACAGCATAAAGTTTGTGTAAAAAACTGTAAAAGCAAATGCAGAAAACTGATCTGTTAAGTGTATACCAACATTTCAGGAAAATATATAAGCTATAATTAAATTTGTAGATAGCTAAATGAAGAAAAACTGCTGTGCATGCAGAACTCACTATTAAGTTTAGTTTTAAAGATATTTTCATTTGGCCTAAATCCAAAAGACTTGCTCTCAATGTAAGTGACCACTTACACTGAGAGGAGGTCATTTGGAATCTGGCCCCCATGTAAGCATGCTTTTATAGCCTGCTTATACACAAACCTTCCATTGAAGTAAGTCACTTACACTATGAGCGACTCTTTTGTAATCTGGCCTATTAGGTTGCTAAGAAATGTGCAAAATTTCTAGGTTTCTTTTTCTTCATCATTATAGATCTGCATGCCAAACGTGTTTTATACTGTCAGCACCCTGCTGTCATGTTTTATTTTAAAAGAATTTCCATGTTAAACAATTAAAAAAAAATTGTGCTAGCATCTTTAAACAAAAAGCAAATATGTAAAAGCAGTCATTTTATGTTTTTTTGTCTTACATAACATGGTATTAAAAACAAAAAATATATATATATAATCCATTTTATTTATGTAATTATCTGTTTATGTATGTATGCATGTATGTATACACTTATTTATTTGCCAAGAAGGTCTGGCTGGACAAAATTTATTTTCAGCACAGATCTGAGGAGAAAATCTCCAGAGAATAGACATTTTTGATAATACAATATGAAAGAAAATATTTTTTTAAGGTTATTTGCACACTGTAGAGTATTATAACAACTGAATAACAGATCATTTGCATGTAATGAGAGTTTTGTATTACAAAATTTCTACAGCAGACACACAGTCCACAAGTAAGAGACATGCAGATTCTTTACATGCAGAAAACAACTGTAGACCATAACCATAAAAATAAGACTTTTGCAAATGAACATTGTGTATTTGATCAAGACACTAAACAATTTATGGTATGTCTGTATATCTGGCATTTGTGAGAAATGCTTTATACTTTTGAGTGCAGTATTGCCATATGACTGGTTTAATAGAAACATGAAAGTAGATGAGGGATGTACAAGGGCAAAATAACTTTGTTGCTATGTAGTTTCTATGACATCCAACTGAATACTGCTATAAGAAATGGAAATGTTCTGAGTGTTATTGCTTTAGCACTAAATATTTGAATGAATTCTAGTATCCAGTGAAATTAGCACCTGACAGCTTTACAACATCGACAACTGAGAAGATCGACATCCACTTCTCCGACACGAAAACACCGACACATAAATAATCGAAACTGCAAATCACGGACATTTAACAGGTAAGGGGTTTAAATTTCGCTAATCATGCCTACCATAAGGACTAAGTAATACAATGATCGTAACACATGCATAACACTGCCACACTTACAAAAACATGGTAGGCATGATTAGCGAAATTTAAACCCCTTACCTGTTAAATGTCCGTGATTTGCAGTTTCGATTATTTATGTGTCGGTGTTTTCGTGTTGGAGAAGTGGATGTTGATCTTTTCAGTTGTCGATGTAACCTGGATCCATATATATATATATATATATATATATATATATATATATATATATATATATATACACACACACACATACACATATATTGTATGTGTGTGTGTGTGTGTGTGTGTGTGTGTGTGTACACATGGCTGTGTGCGTAACAACATTTGGCTTTCCTCACCTTTTGTGTCTTGTTTCACTCTCATCCTCTTACTTTTTAGAATCCCCTGCATTTGAAATTCCTGAAGAACATCTGATTATCCTTCCCTTCTTTAATGACTTCTGTGGGTTAATTTATGAAATCATAAGGCCTAGAATAGATTGCCTGAATGCTTTCTCCCCATAGTGAATATTATATGTCTTCATGGGTTTCTACTTGTCAGTGATACTCCCGGGAAGCTTTGAATGTTCTCATTTGTCCAGAGCTGTCAGGAAATTGCACTAAGTTAAGATTAACAGAGTGGAAAGAAAATTGTCAGGAAAGTCAGTCTATCCATGAATTTTATTTTACCTCATAAAAATAGAATTTCCTACATGATCTATAAAGCTTAAAAAGGAATGCAACTCTAAAAAAAGCATACACCTCTAAAAAGGCATCAGCAACCTTGTCTGCGAGTTTTAAGTCAGCAGCCGGGGCATGCAATACACTCATCAACCCTATTAGAAGATCCAAAAATAGACAATAATAATATAAATCTCTGTAGGGAGTTATGGAATATGTTTACACTTAAAAAGAAAATGCTAACAGATACATATAAATTAATCACAACTATTAAATATCAATATAATATCCTATAGTCAGACTATTGGTCCAAAATGCAAGCTGCAATAAAAGGTAACCAGAAATCTCAATCAATTCATCTTTCTTTAAAACTAATCCCTTAAAAAAAACCTCATACATACCCAGTTCATGATAGCTAATAACACCTATCTAACTCCTGTCAAACTCAATAAATATTATTCCACGTCTTCTCTTGTCTATACTGTCAAGACCAAAGAGCTGATATTTTGCATATATTCTGGAACTGTAAATGTATGTATAAGTTATAATGCTCATTAAGGGCCAGACTTGAAAAAACTGGGTATGGAAAGACTACTGTGTCTTGGGAATTTGCTATTTTACACATTCCCCCCTACGGGTCTATCTAAACAAAAACTACATATCCCAACTACCCTTTTTTCATTCATGAAGCTATATAGCTCACAAAACTGTCTTAACAGATCAGATGTATCATGGGATGGCTTTAAACATATGGTAATGAAATATATAACTGCTCATAAATTAATAGTTAGCAACTGAAGCACGTGCTCTTATTATGCACAGCTGTGGAAACACTTTTTGACCATGTACTTCAATAATTTCAACTAGTCACATCTACATGTCAAGCTGAGTTAACAAAAAGAAGTTGAAGTACTAAAGTCTTGCTTTTTTCTTTCACTTTTATCTGTGAGACCATACTGTTATGTACTTTTATTATTGTATTACCTGAACCCATGTTATGTTGTTTTTTTCTTTCACTTTTATCTGAGACCATACTGTTATGTACTTTTATTATTGTATTACCTGAACCCATGTTATGTTGTTTTTTTCTTTCACTTTTATCTGTGAGACCATACTGTTATGTACTTTTATTATTGTATTACCTGAACCCATGTTATGTTGTTTTGTTCTTTCACTGTTATCTCTGAGACCATACTGTTATGTACTTTTATTATTGTATTAACTGAACCCATGTTATGGCACTTGTCACTTGCTGTACATAGTTCTTACATTATTTTCTTTTTTCTGTTAATCCTTCAGTGTGTTATAAGCAAAGCTTTCTCTATGTACTTATGCTCACCACATGTTGATGAAGTGTTTTAATATTTCTTCATGGAAATCCAAATAAAGATATTGAGGAAAAAGGAGACCTGCACTCATAAGAAGATGACCACTCAGGCTCCTTCCTTTCAGTGATTTTTTTTTCGGTTTTACTGGACCACTCTCTGCTATGTTAATCAGAAATGGTCAGATAAAGATTCTTCTTCCTTATCAGTGAATGCAAAATCTCTGGACCACCAGATGCTTCGGTTGTTGGAATAATAGCAGATATTCATGCTTCTAGTAACACGCGGCTGTTGAGACAAGAAGTCTATAGAGTTCTACTAGCTTTTGTTAGGTGCTAACTATTCCTGACCTAACTCTTTTGTTTATTGTCAGAACAATATTTAGTAGCATCAGTTTAATTTTTTTTTATTTTGCCTCTTCAAGTGTGCCATTTATAACATCAGAAGAGACCAGGGAAAGAAGAAATACTCTGTAAAGGTCTAATGTCCTTTAAATGCTAGTGTACCAAAGCTGATATGAAAGATAGGACAGAATGAAAAAGGGTGCTAAGAGGTGCTACCAGTTCCCTACTCAGGGGAGACATTTCTTAAAGAAACAACTTGCCATAGCTACTCATGAGTGTGAAGGTATATTTGGAAGAAGTGGGGTGGACTTTGCATATATAAAGACATGTCTTCTTCATCTGAAAAGAACATGCACAGGACTGAGGCCAAAACAGATATATTGCTTCAAGAATCTGAAATACTGTCTGGCAAGGTTGAAAAGTTAGAGGGCCATTTAAGAGACAATAATTTGGTCATGTTTGGACTGGCTAAAACTAAAAAGACACCAAAATGAATTAAAGGTTGCACAGTTTTGTACCATTTCTTTTTTATACTGTGAATGTGTGTAATTATGTGGAAGGGAACATTGGGGAGTGAGCTGACCATGTCTCACATTCTAAGCCAGCTTAGAGTTCAGTAGTAGGGAAATCTCTGGGTCCATTTATGACAAGACTTCTTAATTGATTACTTTACTTTTTTGTGTTGCTGTGACAAATCACCCTCTGTATATAACCAAAGACTTTTCAGTAGACATTTGGAAGGAATGAACTGCCTTTAGAAATGTCTGTAGTTGATTGCTTACAACATCCATTAACTCCCCAGTGAAATATTATGTTGCACGTTTTATATAAAGACAATTTGCTGACATTTCAAGATGCTAATTTCAGCCCATACAGATCTGAAATGTTCAATGTTTGACTTTATCAGGGAATGATTCTTTATAGTAGCTATGTATCTAGCTTTGTTATAATTTGTTTATGGCAATATGGTTGGTTTCTTGTAAGGTTTAGAATACAGACTTTTTCTACAGTTAAAATGATTATGTATACCCGTAGTTCCATGGTGCAGAAGGATGAAGCCCTGATTATAACTTAGATGACCTGAGATTGATTAGTGGCTTGTACTCTGGAGGTGTCTGCTGGGGAGGGATAGGACTGAGTGATTAATACTGGCTTGTCCAGCTTTGTGGAGAGTGACAGTACAGTCCACTGCAAGACCAACACCTATATGACATTCAGCATTATGGACCAGGTTGAAGTTGCTCTCAGACCGAGGTAAAATTCAAATAAAGTATCCAAACTGAGCCACAAATCATCAATTAAAAGCAGGTACCTTTATTGAACAGTCTCCACAGGGACTAAAACACAAACGAGATTGAACTTAGTGCATTCGTCCCTTGGCATAATGGGACTTCATCAGTTATAAATAATTTAATTAGTTTACAATTTGTACTAAACCTTTGGTCCACCTCCCAGAATAAATCGATCACAATTATCATGGGAACACATGGTAAAGTATCATCACATAAAAAAATAATAAATAAAATCAACCTGAAATTTAGTTGAGATAGGGTTAGTTATTAATTTATTGTTTAGGATAAAATGCACTTATTTTCTATTTTTACATTGCTTTTATTTATTATTTTTTATGTGATGATACTTTACCACTTTAACAGTGACTAGCAGTGGTAGCAATATTATTAACAGGTACAGGGGACAAAAAATGAATACATTAGGCTGCAGTGTCCTAATGGATAAGGCATTGGCCTCCTATGCCATGGATTGTGGGTTCAAGACAATCAATCAAACCTATATAGATGTTACCCTGCTGAGAAATGGAATAAAATACCTTTAGACATCTGTTACATTAGATCTAAATCTCTTTTCAGGAAATCAGTGAAAATTCACTTCAAGGAAAATAAGTTATTTTTGTGTGATATTCCTTCTGGTTGACTCGTCTCCCTAAGGTATCTTATCATCTTATCTTGCTTCTATTTTGTGAAACCCTACCTTTTTCCTTCTCTCTCTCTATTACAACTCTGCTACTCATCTTTCCTTCCTCTCTGCTTCTATCCCACACTCTTACACATTCTTTTCACACTTGACTGACTCTTTTCCTATTCACAGCCAGTCTAACTTTTTCTGTATAATCTTTTCAAAAGTTAATGTCTATCTGTCTTGTTTCTTGTTTGTCTCCTCTGTATCTCCTCATGCTGAAAGTTATATTCATATTGCTTTGTATTTTAAACTTGCTATTACTTATGTTTATGTTATCTTTTGGATTATGATCTGTTAAATTCATTGTATGTTTTTACTGTGGAGTTTTTCTCCCTGGGTCTCCACTGAAAAAGGGCTCTGTCCTAGTTGGACTAACTCGGTCAACAAATGTCAAATAAATAAATAAATAAATAATGAATTACTCCCATCTAGGGTGATATGATCTTCAAATGGTTTGGCGTGCACAACTAGGCTTGTAAGGACCCCAGTGGTCATTAGCCTAGTAACAACCTATGAACTTATACCTCCCTACTAACGTGCCCCCCTTGTATAGATTCCTGTGATACTTGGGACTCAAATGGTTTTGTGGACATGGCTAGGCTTGTAAGTGTCCTAGTGGCTGTTAGGCTAGTAACAACCTATGGAAAAAAAAGGACTAGCTACTGAAATGGGTTTTTGAGCAATTACTTCCTTGTGGGTTGTTGAGGTCAATTTAAATGTCTGGTTTAATACATACTGTTTTTGTCTTCTTAGACTAATAGGATTATTTTTAATAGCTGCTTAAAAAGCACCAAGCAAGTGGCAATGATTAGCTGTGGTATCATTTTTTTTAAAAGAGTTTCATCATGATAGTGAGTAAAATGAATCATGCTGCCAGCCATGTAAGCAATTATTACTACATCTTGATTAAATAAAAAAACTGTAGTGTTGTTGATGTTAAAAGGTGTGCAGTCACAGTACTAGGGTTCATGGCCATGTGGTTTGTTACACATGCAAAGGGGTCTGGGTCATGCTGCAGCTGGACAGGTTATAGGTTCTATTTTTCAAAAGGCCAAAGAGGACCAACCACAGTTTAAACTAAAACAGCTTTAATAAAACAAAAAAAGGAGAGTAAATGCTTTCACGACTTCCCAGTCACTTGTTCAGACTCAAATACAAAAAGAACAGCATCAAAGCTCTTAAAAAGACTGCCCAATCTTAAACAACTAACTAATTAGTCAGCTTAAAAGCATATCTCCAGAAACTACTAAGAAAAAGATCACATTTCATATAGTCAACATGTCAATAAATAACTAGCATCATATAAGAAATATGCTGAGTTAAAAAAACTTTTTAAAACCACTTTACTCAGTGAGTGCATGTGCGTAGTACCAGTTTAATAGATACAACATCATTAATGCCTGGTTTCTTGTCTGCATTAAAATGTACTATCCAAATGAGCTCAGTTAATTCTGTTCTATTCTTTGTGTCCACCTTCCTTGAGCTCTCTTTAACTATTTCAAGTACTAAAAATCTAGAGGCATGATGCATACCACATTCTGGTGTGCCTTGCTAGTGCATTACTCTCTTTATTATTCCTAATATCTCTAAGATGTTCCATGATACGCTCCCTTAAGGACCTATTCATTTTACCTATATAGAATGCTGAACATTCCATACAGTAGCCATAATATCCTACATCCTTGTTGAGCAAGCTGCATAAAAAGTATGCTTCATCACTATCCCTTTATGCATATGTGTAAATGATGGTCCTGTGTGTATAGAATTACAGGCACTACAGTTCCTACAAGGATATGTTCCTTGTCTCTGTGAAGTAATAAGTGGTTTATTCACTCCTGCCCTTTAACAGAGCTGTCTCTTTATAGATAAGTTGTTTTTAAAAGAAAACAGTGGAATGTCACTAACAATTCTACCTATCTCTTTAGAGGCTTTCAAAATGTTCTAGTTCTTTCTAATAATGTCTCAATAGGTATTAAATTTACTAGAAAAAATCATGGGTAGTCTGATATTCCTCTCAATATTCATAGCAGGTGTTACATTCTCATCCACTACCGGTTCAGAGAAATAATGTCTATCTTTCGTTTCTCTGTCTCGTAAAAGTAGAGAAATGCAATTGCCTATTTCTTTCTTTGAGTGACCTCTGTCTAGAAAATCCCTACAGAGGTCCCTAAGTGCTTCCATCAGGGAATGTTCTTCATTATGTAGCCTCATAATATGCAAACTCTGTCCCTTCAAAACATTCCTAGGCACATGCCTAGGATGCATACTATTTTTATGAAGTAGTGTGTTCTTCCTAGTTGGCTTTCTATATAAACTTGTTCTCAAAGAACTCTTTCCTGTTTTCTTTAGCATCACATCTAGGAAATCAATCTGTTCTCTAGAAAATGTAGCCGTAAACTTAAGGAAGGATGTAGTGTTACGAAGACATTTGATAAATTCCAGCAGAAGTTCTTCTGAACCACTCCATAAAAGAAATATATCATCCACAAATCTCACGTATCATAGTAAATAATCTGTGTATCTATTATTTCGCACAACACACATTTCCTCCCACTGCAGCAAAGGTCCTTAAGGGAGCATATCATGGAACATCTTAGCGATATTAGGAACAATAAAGAGAGTAATGCACAAGCATCATGCCTTTGGATTTTTAGTACTTTAAATAGTTAAAGAGAGCTCAAGGAAGGAGGACACAAAGACTAGAATAGAATTAGCTGAGCTCAGATGGATAGTACATTTTAATGCAGACAGGACACCAGGCATTAATGATGCTGTATCTATTAAACCGGTACTATGCACATGCACACTCCACCAATGAGTAGTTTTTTAATTCAACGTATTTCTTATATGATGCTACTTATTTATTGACATGTTGACCATATGGAATGTGATATTTTTCTTAGTAGTTTGTGGAGATATGCTTTTGAGCTGACAAATTAGTTAATTGTTTAAGAATGGGCAGTCTTTTTAAGTGCTTTGATGCTGTTTTTTTTTTTTTTGTATTTGAGTCTGAAGAAGTAACTGGGAAGTCATGAAAGTGCTTACTCTCCCTTTTTTGTGTTATTAAAGCTGTTTTAGTTTAAGCCGTGGTTGGTCCTCTTTGGTCTTTTGAAAAATATTTCTGTTTTACTTATAGAGGGCCTTTGCCTAGTTCCTGCTTTTTCTTTGACAGGTAATAAGTTCTACCTTTTTCCAGTTCCTGTGGAAATATTTTCTTTCACATATGTCCTACTAGCAATGTGGTTAACTTTGTACTCATGCAGAATGCTGCTGAAATGCTCTGAGTCATTTCCCAGAGTTGAACAGTTGATTAGTTGCATTAGCCTTCCATGCTAGACACTGCCCATCACTGCCCATCTTCTCAGAGGGTTACTGTGGGCAAATATGATGGATTTCTTAAAACATATCAACAACATTGCCCACAAAACCCTGGGTCAGCTTGAACTATGCTACAAAGTTCCTCATCTTTGCACATCTACTGCTTGTCCTACCATACTTAGAAATATACTAATTCCAAAAACTGAATATGATTCCCCAGTAACTACCTGTCACTGTCGTGGCAACTCACAAAAAAATCAAATGGCAACAAATAAAATGTGCAGGTTGCTTTATTTGCAGATCAGTTAAGTATTGGTGCTTTGTTCCATCACTACCAACTTCTACAATGTATTAAATGGTCACCTCTTAATGAAAGGACAATTCTACTGCCCATCACAGATCTGAAAAATTATTAAGCTAGGGCACTGCTTTTCATTAAGAACAAAACTACAAGTCAGACATAGAAACTATACACTAAGCGATGTACATGAGGAAAACCTTACCCTCAGCAGACCCAAACTCAAAACAGCAATTGGTGAAAGGGCATTTCAAGCTAGCACCAGCAATTGGATCCATCAGAAGTCAAAGGAAAAGGTGCAATAAGAGCATTTAAAAGCAAACTAAAGGAATATTTTTTGAATGGATCATCTTAAAAGATTAGGAGCAACCTCAAATTAGCCTGTACTCTCTGCCTTTTTGGAGATAAATGTGCTGTTTGAATGTATGGTTGCTCCTACATTCTCAGTAGCTCGGCAGGTATTTTATTTACCTTTGGTGCTAGACAATCAGGCTGTGGGTTCTACACCCACACAGAGTAAGCGGGATAATTGTTCAATACTGACACTGCAGTGCAGCATAAAGGGGTGTTGCACTGGTAAATGTGCCAGCCTTCTGTTAAGATGTTAAATTGAGGGACAATCTGCCTGAGTTGGACGTAGCTCAGGTGGACGTAAAACATCACAGATCACTTCCCAAAAAAGAGAACTGAAGAAGAAATTCCTAGGTGCCATGGCCAAATTTTCAGTAGTCAGTATGAATACCACCTCAGGTCTCCCTTGAAAAGAGATCATTGGCCTAGTGGGGCTAACCCAGGCACACACTGGAAGTGAATGAATAATTGTATCATGATTAGTTCTTGCTCAACCAATACTAACTGATCACTATTCTCATTGTAAAACTTCTTCTTCAAATTACTAAATAAACTATTATGAAACAACATAATTTACTTTGTTCAGACCTTTTTATGACCATCTTATATACTTGCTTTTATGAATTACCTGATGTGTTACTCAGGTTGTATTCTTTGACACTGTAATTATTTTTCAATGGGCCTGGGGCATAGCTGAAAAGGGTCTGTGGACCCCTCCACTCACCCTGTTACTAAAGTCTAATAAATAACTAAATGAATACATAAATACATAAATGAATGCAGCATGCTTTCAGTTGATTTAGGGTGCCATAGAATAGGTTTTGTATACTAAGCCTCATAGATGCCATCACTTTTGTCCAGTAGCTACCTTTGTGCTTTCTATGTTCATAGTTTGGAGAGCAATTTCAGCCCATTGGCCACCAAGAAGACAAACAGCATGCTATCTGATTGTGGAACCTATGAGTACACATGCAGTCATACAGCTCCTTCTTGAAGGTATAAATTTGTGGGCTGAGTTTAACAGAGAGATGAATTTTATTCCATAGTAGTGGAAGTTGATGAGATATGAAGCTGTCACATTTCACTGTACAACTGATATTAATTTTTATTGAGGCCAAGTGTCATCTGGTGATCAGGCTATAAGGGCTTCAAACAGTAAATGATCTTTTAATATTCTGTTTATCAGGCACAGGTCTGCTTTAAAAAGCATTACGATGTGAGAAAAGAAAGAGTTGCTGTAGTCTTTTACTACAAGACAATCGTTGAAGTCCTTCCGTTCTCTTTGTCTGTAATTTTACCATTTCCAGGTGCACCAAACGGCATGAAGTAGCTTACAGAGCAAAGTACAGCAGTTTATATTAGGTCTTATATGAGGTGTGTACAGAGTAGTCCTCTCTCCAGAGGGACAACTCCATATGTCACGCTGATGGTAGCAACTATATGGGTATATGCAGGTTACAATTTTTGCTTACCTCCTCATCATTCAGCATGTAGTTCTAGCAGATATTCTCCCTAAGTACGTCTTTGATCATTTAGTAATTTCATTAAAGACTGCATTATGTGCTATCTGGATATGGACTTGAGCTGAGAGTAATGAATTGATGAACTCAAGGTTCACTTTCTTATGGGAGGGAGTTTTACATGAAGTATATGTATGATACTTATACTGATCAGGCTATAATAAGGAGGGCTGGGCTATAGGGAGAATTGTAGTAACTGTTTACTGTTATGGAAAAGCTGGCTTTCTCAGGGCCGTCATGATGCGATCAACTTAAGGTTTACAGATGTAGTGAAGGATATATCCATCTGAGAGTTCTCTCACCCAGTTTTCACCTGAACTCACTTACAAGTCACCTGTGTCTATTACAGCCTCTCAGTCATGTCTGATTTGCATTTCCTTAATGCAGAGCAGGAGCGGCCTTAGGTCAACTGGTGCCCTAGGCAAAAGGGCTCCACCACCCCCACACACCACCCACTTTCCCCCCCCATCCTGGTCTAACCAATACTGAAAAAAATTGAAAAAGGCGGTGCCCTTACTAGGCGGCTGCCTAGTTGGCCTATGCCTAAGGCCGGCTATGAGAGTGACCACTGTGACTTCATTTCAGCCAGGTACATACAAATTAATGTTAAGAAGGAGATTTTTATTATCAGCAATTCCCCAGCAGAGAGTCCTCCCTCTGTATTACAGAGTCTAGATATAGGAGAACACTTGAAATAGTAGGATGAGTTTTTCTTTATATTTTTTTGGAATTAATTTGATTTACAGAGGAGTTAAAAACAATGTTGCTCCTTCTTTCACATTGTTGGGGCACAGTGTTGGACATTCCAAGACCGTCCTGGTCACAGACTCTGGAGATACAAATAGGTATTTTATTTCTATTTTGCTGTACTATGCCCTATTTTCTGCAAGCTAGTCAAGATATTTAAACAGATATGTCACTTGGCAGGAGTGATCTGAAGTGCACATAATGTGGCACAGGTGGAACTTAAGGCCCTAAAATACCAGTTATTCAGAGTGGAGTAGGGTGTTGGGGCCTCATTCCTCAAAGAAATCAGCGTTAATATGCTTTGAGTTAATCCTAGCTTTTCTGGTCCAAAGACTATTGGTCTGGCAGTGCTTTTAAATGTATTTTATTTACCAAAGTAAATTATCGAATCCCCACACTCTTTCATTTTGATGAAGATGTGAACTGGATGAAACAAGATCACAGGACTGCATGTTGTGAGACTGTGACATCGTAAAACAGTTCAAAGAGGCCTTGAGCATGACTGGTGCTGTTGGAGGAGGGGGTTACATGCTGGTTAAGTCCATACTGTTGATTTTACCCCCCCCCCCCAGATGAATAGGAGACTGTAAAAGCTGATCATAAATTATTGATTACTGAGATGGTTGCTTAAAGAAAGTCAGATCATGAAAATCCAACACTGTCCCTAACCCAGGGACTTGGAAGTGTACAATAAGAAGATTCTGTGGGAAGCAGAAATTGAGGAGGCGGTGGAAGAAGAGGGTAGAAATCCCCAACCCCCCAGCAAGTGGCCCAAGTGTGTACTAATATATATATATTTGCTCAGCACAGTATACAGTTTGGGAAAATGAATATTTGAGACCTGCTGTGCTGCTGAACATATATTGCTTACTGCTTGATTACAAATCTGCTGCTGCATAGGTGAGCTTGGTGCATGCAGAATTCCTACATTCCTACATTAGTCTAAGAATAATATACATTAGTAAAAGATCCTCATACAGGTCTACATGACAACAGGCACTCAACAATATAACAAAGAATTTGTGAGAGCCTGAAAAAAAATCTTAATATAATGCTAAGCAGTATTATTTTAACACAATATCCATTTATAACACGATTAGGTACTCCTTTTTAAACTGAAAACTTCAAGTATGGTGCAGTGGTGTAGTGGTTAGCATTCTCACCTCACAGCAAAAGGTTCACCGATTTGATTCTCAGCTGGGGTTCCTTCTGTGCAGAGTCTACATGTACTCCCTGTGTTCATGTGAGTTTCCTCCAGATGCTCCAGTTTCCTCCCACATTATAAAGATGTGTGTCTGGAGTGTTTGTCCCCAGGGCTTCACTGAAAACTGGCTTTGTTCCAAGTCAAACTTTCCTGGTAAACAAATGAGTATGTCCTCACCCTCAGCTCCAGGTTTGCATTACTCAAGATTATGTCCTTGAATTTTATTATTTTTTTTTCCTGGGCTACATGTCATAATCACCATGGGTACTTTAGCTGAATTCTTATAACATGGTTCCACCTCTCTCATAGGTTCATAGGTTCATAGGTTCATACTAGGCTATCTGCCCTGGGGCAATTATAAGCCTAGCCCGATTCTGTATGGCTTACGCCACCCCTTGATTTGAGTATACTGTGCCCTTTTTAAGGTTTAGTTTACTGTGCCTCTGTCTAATAGTGACACGGGAGTAATCCCTGGGACAAACCTACGATCCCCCATACAATCTCACACTGGGCATGCCTGATGCCACATTGCCAGTGACCCTATGATCTCTTTAATCTAGGTTGTCAGCCAGGTGTCCTTAGGAACACCTGTTTCAGTTTTACACCATCATGAATGGACTGCTCTAGACTGATGTTTGGAGCAGTTTCTGGTCCAGGACCTCCATCTCTCTTGGATCATGGCTTGAAATGCCCACCCTTGCCTGCTTTTGGCATGGAACATCCATCCTTTTCTAATAAAGGGTTGTGGTTTGTCCATCCTCTGGTCATGATGCAGAACTCTTATCCTTTTCCACTTATGGTGTAGAGCATTTGCTCTTCTCAGGTCATTGTGTGGAACATTTGTCCTTCTGGTTATGGTACAGAATTTCATCCTTCTCGGATCATGATGTAGAGTATCCATCCTTCTCTGGTCCAGGAGTGGAAGATTATGTGGCTACATTCTGTATTACCTGGGAACTCTAATCTGCTGATTACTGAAGATCAGCTTCTTGGCTGTTGGCTCTAGGCTGTTTGGTTGGTTAGCATGCTGGATTTGGTTACTGTCCCTTATATAGAGATCTTTGTCCCACATTCAACGAATACATTAAAAACCAGGATTTTGCAACAAAATGACATTTTAAAAGCCTCTTACCAAAGCATATTTGCTGTGTCTGAATTTTGCAAAGATCTGTCATGTACACTTTGGAATTGTTTAGCAATTAAACAGGCTTTAAAAATTCCAGTCACAATGTCAAGTTCCTTTTCAGAAACATTGTGGTAGGTCTCATTTGTGGTTGTATATATGGTAATTCTTAATATGAGCAGAAACTGGCCAGTTTGTATGACAGTAGCTGTTTAACTGAGTTCATAGATTTAATTTTCTTTGTTTAAGTCTTCATAGAACTCTCTCTCTGTTAGCCCATTAATAGATGAATGTTAGGGTGCTAAAGTGAAATGTTTTATACTGTTATGTCTTATAAAGGTTTTAAACTCAAGTGATGTGATCTGATGTGGACTATAAAATGTTGTTTATTTTTGTTTATTTTTTTCACGTTGTTGTATATCCTGAGACAACCCTGGAAATGTTCCACTGAGGTCAGTGCTCTGCCTCTCTTGTCAACAAAATGTATAAATAAATAAACAAACATCTGCGGCTACCATCTCTTACAGTGAGCTCAACAACCCATTTCTGAAGAATATTAGTCTTGTCTTCTTAGCTGATGTAGTTTTCTCTAACATAGTTAACGCCAAATAGACCACTTCAAGCCACTTTGAATGGGAATCCAGTGCTATTAGCTGTAAGAAGGCCGATAATATGAGCATGTGTGCGCGTGCAATCACACATACATGCACACATTTATACGTATAGTAACTCTAAACTCACTGTACCTGTAAGTGACTTTTAAGGTGAGTTTTCCTTTTTATTTGTCACTCTATATGTTATGCTTGCCTACTCCATTTCATCTTGCCTCCTTCCCTGCTGGAACTTCTGTATCTGACCCCCTGAATCTATAAATAGAAGAGGCCTGCTCTTAAAGCACAATACCTAATATAAGGTGGTGCTGATTACTAATAATGCATGAATATGTAAATCAAACCTAAGATTTAAACCTGTACTGTGATGTTTTAGAACTGTAGTGTTGTACCATAAAAGTACCACATTAACATTGGGGCTTATAACTGCCACATAGTTATGTGAGTGTCAAGATGTTACTGAACCTGCTTAGTAATTAACAGACTCAATAGTCTAGCCAGAAAGGTTGCAGAGCTTTTTAACTATGTTTGGGAATTCCTCCTTATGCATAGTCAGATGGCTGCATGAAAGCCAGGGGTGGCTAATGAACTTGTTTATTGGGTAATAGATTGCATATCACAACAGGAAGTGCTAATAGGTTCATAGGTACAAAGATTTAGGTCTATAGCAGAACACCGAACATTCAAAATGTCGAGTGTTCTAATATCGACCCGTTTTCAGCAAATACTGAAAATATCGAAGAAACAGAAAACTGAATTTTTTCCTAGGGAAAGAATTTGGTTGTCCGTTTCTGTTGCTTTGGTATTTTCAGCGCTGTGGTGGAAAGTTACGCATCGGGTTCAGGTAAGTGTGTGATTGTGTGGACGTGAGGATTAGGGCGGGTTAGGTGAGTTAGGGTTAGGGCGTGGGTCAGGTAAGTTTGCGATTGTGTGGACATGAGGATTAGGACGGGGTAGGTGAGTTAGGGTTAGGGCATGGGTGAGGTGACTGTGCGACAGTGATGGACCTTAGGGTTTGGGTTAAGGTAAGTGGATAGTTAGTGGTGTATGTATAGTTTAGTGTAGGGTTAAGTGTAAGAGTTTAGGTGTATGTGTGTGGATTGCTGTTTGTTTGGTGTTCTTGTGTTGTGTGTATTTGTTTTGGAACAGCAAATTTTTCCCTAAGAAAATATTTGCTGTTCTGAATGTTCGATGTTCTAAATTTTCGATTCATAGGGTTTGATATTAGAACACTCGGCATTTTGAATGATCGGTGTTCTAATATAGACCCAAAGATTTATACTAGGCTAATGACCACCAGGGTTTTTACAAGCTTAGCTGTGCAACTCAACCCAGTTTTGTCCCTGACTTCCTTGGGCACCTATATCGTGGGGTATGTTAGTAAGGAAGTAGCTAAGTGATATGTGTGGGGGCAGGGGTATGTTAGTTGGAGATTAATTTACTTACTGTCAACCTCTGTCCATTAGAGACATTGGGGCCAGACCAGGGGGTGAAAATGTGATTTTCCATCCAACGATCAAGGTTTTGTTTGAATACGGTCTGTGATGAACTCTGCTTCATGTAGATGGGGAGCTTATTCCATAGCACAGGGATCCTTTGAGACACATATCAGTCTCTTCAGCATGTTCTATTTAAGTCACAGGCAAATTTCAGGTCCTTGGATCTAGTGATTCAGATGCTGTTTGTTTTGCGGACGTGTAAGAGATCCATCAGAGCTGGATCTGAGGATGCCTTATATGTCAAAGATAGATCGCCTCTCAGTAACCTGTAGGAGACTGAACAAAGAGACACAGTGATCTGTACAAGGCAGGGTATACATACACTGCTGAGAAACCATTCAGGTCATTCCAACTGTTGCAAGTGCATGGTTATTTGCATGGCAAAGGAAGCATTATACTCAATGATGGATATGATAAGGGCTGAGAAGAGTGGTACTATAAATTCCTTAGACCTGGATATCATATCTTGCTTATGATATGAGTAACAGAGAAAAATGTTCTTACTATCTTGGCTACATGTTGTTTGAAGGCCAGATTACTATCTACATATGTTCCCAAATCCCTGTCAGGTCAACTCTTAGAGGTGTTTTATCAATGGAGTAATTACCTTAGGTGAACAATTTCCCAGAGGGCTCTACAATGTATTTCTTCATAATGAGTTTTAACCTGTGGCTTTGACACCAGTCATTTGTTTGTATTAGACCCTCCTGAAGGATGTTGGTGTCATTGGGGAATCTATAATTGCTCCTAATTTACAGTCATTTGCAAACTTGGTGAGCCAGAGGCCTTTGGTTAGCCTTGACTTCCAGGAAGTAGATGCCAGCCAAAGAGTAGCAGGCCCAACACACAGCCCTGGGGTACTCCTCTGGTGACCGGTCTCCTGGTGGAGGTGGTCTCACTGATCCTGATTTCTTGGGTCATATCTGTTTTCCAGCCAGCAATTCAGCAAGCTATGTAGGATTTATACCTAGTTCTGAGAGTTTGTCAACAATACCTGAGTGAGAAATTGTATTGAATACCTTAGCAGTATGCACTGTTTTCCTCCTCATCCATAGCCTTGGTGATCCTCCTGAAGATCATTTCCATGGTCATTCATTCCATGGCTTTCCATATTAGACTTGTCAGACTGATGGGTCTATAGTTCCTGGGGTTGGTTGACGGTCCACCCTTATGAAGAGGGATGACTGTTTCAGCCCTGCATTCACCTGGCTTGTAGTCTGTTTTGAGGCTGAAGTTCAAGAGTGCCTCAAGTAGTCCTGCTAGATCATGTTTTAGGCTATTTAAGAGTCAGTTGGGGATATTATTGGGCCCACTGAAACAGTATTTTTGCCTTAGTGAACATCACCAGGTCTTGCTTCCTGCTGATAGTGGGAGGGGGATGCTAGAAGGGATTTCACAGTGGGTAGTGGGGGGGGTTGGAGGTGAAGTTAAAGTTAAATTTATCTGCCAATGAATTCTCTGTGTCACCTTGGTCAGTGAAGTTTGTGCCGTTTCCCACCAGTTCTGCACACTGCTGAGTGTTACTTTTAAGGTTCCAGACATAGCTGAAGAAGGTCTTGTGATTATCCTTAGCCTGGGAGGTTATCATCACCTCATAATTGAGTAAAAAGCACCACAGTCGAGCTGGATATAGGCAACAGTTTATTCAGTTCCAAACACCGAACACAAAGTGAAAAGACCCACACTTAACGCTGTAAAAGTACAAGTAACGTTTTCGTCATCAACTTCATCAGATAAATTTCACAATCCCATAATTCCCTTTATATAGACACACTAATTACAATTAAACCAAATAAATCAATTAATCAATTAATGTAAACAACAGGATGTCATTAAAAACTGTCCTTATATGGTCATGTCAGTGTTATTTTAAAATCCATTTTACTTTAAGTTGATAAAAATCACTTTCATATATTGAAAAACACATCATATTCTTAAAATTGATTTTAAAAACATTTTTTTAAAATGTCATAAATAACTTACATTTAAATAAAATTTATTTAAACTATAAAATTCATTTAAAAATACAAAAGGTATATACAGAATAAATTTATGTTGTTGTCTTTGGCTCCCTCATGTGGCCCAAATCACACATAACATCACAAGTCAAATAAAACTTTTTATAATTTATGTTCTTAGTGATAGCAGTTTTTTCTATAAATTTAAAGCTTGGCTGATCTCAATTTTAAAACTGGAGCTAAAGATATCATGTCATTAAGACCCGGAGGTCTATTGGCTTCTAGTGATAGCTGCCAGTATAGTTCCCTATATTCCACTAGTGTCTCCCACATACCTCCCCTGGGATCCACATGAACTACTTCCAACACAAAAATTGAAATACTGATGTTTTACATACCATGCTATGTTTGTAAAGTGCATTATTTTCACATTTATTTCTGATATCATACATATGTTCATATATTCTTTGTTTTAATTTTCTTTCACTTTTACCCACATAGTACGAATCGCATTCTTTACACATAGCTAGGTATATTATGCCTTTTGTATTACAGTTAACATAAATATCCAAACTTAATTTCCTTTTCCTTGCTTGTAAAAAAATGGAATCTTCAGTTTTTAAATATGAACAATAGTTACAACAACCACATTTATATAGACCTTTTCTAGTTCTTGTTGTTTTGTCATAGTTAATATTATGGGTGCCTTTGTCCAGCATGTTCTTAATAGTGTTCCCTCTACGATATATGTACATTAATGGTTTAGCAAACATATGTTTTAAATCTGATATCTTAGAAAAATTATTCCATTCTCTATCCATAACCTTTCTTACTACACTTGACTGTCCGTCATAATTCATAACAAATCCCATATTATAATCCTTATTAGAATTATCTACTGGACTGTCACCTGTTTCTATAAAAGGAGATGTTTTTCCTATGATAGGAGCAAATCTGCCCTTTCTTTCACTCAGTACTTCATTCAATAATGCATCAAATAAATTACTAGGATATCCCCTGTTCATGAATAACTCCTTTAATTTAATACATTCAGTTGTAAAAATTTCATCTACTGAAGTCATTCTACTCATCCGAACCAACTGGCCTTTCAACACTCCCTTCTTCTGATACAAAGGATGTGAACTAGTGAAGTGTAGATAAGAATTAGAGAATGTTTCTTTTCTGTGTATTTTAGATACAAAATTTCCATTATCTTTCTTGATATTGACATCTAAATATATTAGTTCCTGTGTGTCATATTTGTGGGTGAAATCCAAAAAATTAGTTGTTCCATTCAAATATTCAACAAATTTCATAAAATTGTCTAGATTTCAAATCGTCAAGAAACCTTCCATACAAGGTCCAATACTCACTAAAAGGAGAAGTCAGGAGAAAATTGTTCTCAAAGTAGGCCATAATGATGTTAGCATAAGTGGGGGCACAATGTGCCCCCATGGCCACTCCTTTTTCTTGCTTGAAGTACTCTCCTTGAAGGAAAATAAAATTAATTTTCAACACTATTTCCATCAGGGTCAATATTGTTCTGAACTCACTTGAGGTAATCTCTTTAAAACCAATTAACATCTCCTCAAACCATTCCATACCAACATCATGTGGTATGCTAGTGAATAGGTCCACTACATCTAAAGTGCCAAAGGATAACTTTTCACTGTATAAAGAGGGATTTAGTCTCCTAAGGAAGTCCCATGAATCTTGTAATATGTTAGGGTTGTTCAACACCAACCCCTTCACCTTAGTATCTATATACTTAGCTAAAGGTACAGTCACCGAACCATTAGCCGAAACAATGGCTCTAAGTGGTGGATCATTACTATTTTTATGCAGCTTAGGAATTCCAAATATAGAAGGGACTTTTGGTTTTTCAACAAGCAAATATTTATATGTTTGCATATCTATAGATCCTTCAATTAATAAGTCATATAATACTAACTGTATTTTCCTATATGCAATGTTAATTTCATTAATTGATGTCCTAGAATATTTTTCAGTGTCACTCAAAATCTCCATCATTTTACCTTTATATTGAATACAATCCATAACTACTACACCCCCACCCTTGTCCGGTTTCATCACCCTTAAATTTTTGTTGTTTATTAAAACATTTAAAACTTCCTGTTCAGAAGATGTTAAGTTAGGGTGTACAAATTGTTTTTTTCAAACCAGTCCTTAATTCATTTTCAAGTTTTAGTTCAAAATTCCTCAATTGGGGGTGCAGTGGTGGATTGAATGTACTACTACGTACCAAGCTATTTTATTTGGATTTAGTTACCTTTCCATTGAATAAAAGTTCTAAATTTTTCTTTCTTAAGAATAATTTCACATCAATTAACAGTTTAAAAATATTAGTTCTTTGCCTAGGTATAAAACCAAATCCTTTTGATAACAATTCAAACAAAGTTTTGTTAACAGCAACATTACTATAATTATATATACTAAAATCCTGACATGTCCATCTATTACCATCCTGTGTAATATAATTTACTAATTCCATCTCGTTTTGTTCCTCCCCTGGGGTCTCCAACCCCTCCCCCTGTAGTTTTTTGTATTATATACTACCGGTTCTTTGTCCATAAGTCTTTCTGACCTCCTGAGTGGAGGAAAATCAGAAAAACTAGAATCATTTTCTATGGGGTACACATCCATATGTATTGTTCCTTCCCGAAATTCATTTTCACTATAACCATTCCATCTCCTAGTCCAAGATTTTGGCTTGGGGTAGTGGGTTTTGTTCTTATATTCTTTAGTGTCTTTCTGAATCTTTCGTAATGTACATATATCGTAGTGGGAACACTATTAAGAACATGCTGGACAAAGGCACCCATAATATTAACTATGACAAAACAACAAGAACTAGAAAAGGTCTATATAAATGTGGTTGTTGTAACTATTGTTCATATTTAAAAACTGGAGATTCCATTTTTTTACAAGCAAGGAAAAGGAAATTAAGTTTGGATATTTATGTTAACTGTAATACAAAAGGCATACTATACCTAGCTATGTGTAAAGAATGTGATTCGTACTATGTGGGTAAAAGTGAAAGAAAATTAAAACAAAGAATATATGAACATATGTATGATATCAGAAATAAATGTGAAAATAATGCACTTTACAAACATAGCATGGTATGTAAAACATCAGTATTTCAATTTTTTGTGTTGGAAGTAGTTCATGTGGATCCCAGTGGAGGTATGTGGGAGACACTAGTAGAATATAGGGAACTATACTGGCAGCTATCACTAGAAGCCAATAGACCTCCGGGTATTAATGACATGATATCTTTAGCTCCAGTTTTAAAATTGAGATCAGCCAAGCTTTAAATTTATAGAAAAAACTGCTATCACTAAGAACATAAATTATAAAAAGTTTTATTTGACTTGTGATGTTATTTGTGATTTGGGCCACATGAGGGAGCCAAAGATAACAACATAAATTTATTCTGTATATACCTTTTGTATTTTTAAATGAATTTTATAGTTTAAATAAATTTTATTTAAATGTAAGTTATTTATGACATTTTAAAAAATGTTTTAAAATGAATTTTAAGAATATGATGTGTTTTCAATATATGAAAGTGATTTTATCAACTTAAAGTAAAATGGATTTTAAAATAACACTGACATGACCATATAAGGACAGTTTTAATGACATCCTGTTGTTTACATTAATTGATTAATTGATTTATTTGGTTTAATTGTAATTAGTGTGTCTATATAAAGGGAATTATGGGATTGTGAAATTTATCTGATGAAGTTGATGATGAAAACGTTACTTGTACTTTTACAGCGTTAAGTGTGGGTCTTTTCACTTTGTGTTCGGTGTTTGGAACTGAATAAACTGTTGCCTATATCCAGCTCGACTGTGGTGCTTTTTACTTGGTTATAAGTTTATTTTAGCACCATTTTATCCTTTTGTGGTGTTTCTTGGTGAGTTTGGATATCTCCGAGTTGGATATGGCATCGGAAACTAATGGTAAAGGTAATGAAGTTGGAGAGCTTCGGAAGCTCATTGGGCAATTGACGCAGCTGGTGGAACTTTTAACTCCTGTTAGCGAATCCGTGGGTAAACTGTTATCGTCAATTCTGGCGTGTGGTAACCAGGAAGCGGCTAAACAACAACGCGTTAAGAAAAGGACGGTCGCAGAGCGTGATCAACAAAATAGAGAGGTTGTAGAGACTGATATTGTGGACAATGATAGTTTCAATGGCTTTCCACATATTACATTGATTAATGAAGGAGAAAATCCTATGCCTGAAGTTATGAGGTGCAACAACAAATGGACTTGTTCTGGAGCAGAACTTATTTTACGGGGAGATTTTACATTTACTGGCGGTCATCTTTCTGACATTATGAATGTTAAATTTGACTTTGCCAATAAGCGTTTAAATTCTATCAACAATGGTAGTTTTACCAATATGCTTAATGACTTGGACTTTTACTTATATAAATATAAAATGATGGAAATGGATAATGCTTATTTAAAACACTGTTTAGATTTAAAAATTGTACCAAAAGGCTTAAGGGTTTGTAAATACCTGAACAATGTGGTTGAAGGGACTGAATTTTGTGAGGATTTACTGAATGCATTTGATCAGTGTGGTTTTGAAATAATGAGAGCTATAATTAAAAATAACACACGTGAAATGGAGAAATTATATGATAAAATTGATAAAACAAATTATGGTGTCACAAATGATTTATTGTTCAAGGTAGAGGAAGAGAGGGCAAAGTATAACAAATTGATTAAAAATTTGGAATCAAAATGTGTAGAGGTACAGAAAAGGAAATTAGGAAAGATTCAGAGAGACACTAAAAAATATAAGAACAAAACCCACTACCCCAAGCCAAACTCTTGGACTAGGAGATGGAATAGTTATAGTGAAAATGAATTTCAGGAAGGAACAACACATATGGATGTGTACCCCATAGAAAATGATTCTAGTTTTTCTGATTTTCCTCCGCTCAGGAGGTCAGAAAGACTTATGGACAAAGAACCGGTAGTATATAATACAAAAAACTACAGGGGGAGGGGTTGGAGACCCCAGGGGAGGAACGAAATGAGATGGAATTAGTAAATTATATTACACAGGATGGTAATAGATGGACATGTCAGGATTTTAGTATATATAATTATAGTAATGTTGCTGTTAACAAAACTTTGTTTGAATTGTTATCAAAAGGATTTGGTTTTATACCTAGGCAAAGAACTAATATTTTTAAACTGTTAATTGATGTGAAATTATTCTTAAGAAAGAAAAATTTAGAACTTTTATTCAATGGAAAGGTAACTAAATCCAAAGAAAATAGCTTGGTACGTAGTAGTACATTCAATCCACCACTGCACCCCAATTGAGGAATTTTGAACTAAAACTTGAAAATGAATTAAGGACTGGTTTGAAAAACAATTTGTACACCTAACTTAACATCTTCTGAACAGGAAGTTTTAAATGTTTTAATAAACAACAAAAATTTAAGGGTGATGAAACCGGACAAGGGTGGGGGTGTAGTATTTATGGATTGTATTCAATATGAAGGTAAAATGATGGAGATTTTGAGTGACACTGAAAAATATTCTAGAACATCAATTAATGAAATTAACATTGCATATAGGAAAATACAGTTAGTATTATATGACTTATTAACTGAAGGATCTATAGATATGCAAACATATAAATATTTGCTTGTTGAAAAACCAAAAGTCCCTTCTATATTTGGAATTCCTAAGGTGCATAAAAATAGTAATGATCCACCACTTAGAGCCATTGTTTCGGCTAATGGTTCAGTGACTGTACCTTTAGCTAAGTATATAGATACTAAGGGGAAGGGGTTGGTGTTGAACAACCCTAACATATTACAAGATTCATGGGACTTCCTTAGGAGACTAAATCCCTCTTTATACAGTGAAAAGTTGGCCTTTGGCACTTTAGATGTAGTGGACCTATTCACTAGCATACCACATGACGTTGGTATGGAATGGTTTGAGGAGATGTTAATTGGTTTTAAAGAGATTACCTCAAGTGAGTTCAGAACAATATTGACCCTGATGGAAATAGTGTTGAAAAATAATTTTATTTTCCTTCAAGGAGAGTACTTCAAGCAAGAAAAAGGAGTGGCCATGGGGGCACATTGTGGCCCCACTTATGCTAACATCATTATGGCCTATTGGGAGAACAATTTTCTCCTGACTTCTCCTTTTAGTGAATATTGGACCTTGTATGGAAGGTTTCTTGACGATTTATGTTTTTTGTGGACAGGAAATCTAGACAATTTTATGAAATTTGTTGAATATTTGAATGGAACAACTAATTTTTTTGGATTTCACCCACAAATATGACACACAGGAACTAATATATTTAGATGTCAATATCAAGAAAGATAATGGAAATTTTGTATCTAAAATACACAGAAAAGAAACATTCTCTAATTATTATCTACACTTCACTAGTTCACATCCTTTGTATCAGAAGAAGGGATTGTTGAAAGGCCAGTTGGTTCGGATGAGTAGAATGACTTCAGTAGATGAAATTTTTACAAATGAATGTATTAAATTAAAGAAGTTATTCATGAACAGGGGATACCCTAGTAATTTATTTGATGCATTATTGAATGAAGTACTGAGTGAAAGAAAGGGCAGATTTGCTCCTATTATAGGAAAAAACATCTCCTTTTATAGAAACAGGTGACACTCCAGTAGATAATTCTAATAAGGATTATAATATGGGATTTGTTATGAATTATGATGGACAGTCAAGTGTAGTAAGAAAGGTTATGGATAGAGAATGGAATAATTTTTCTAAGATATCAGATTTAAAACACATTTTTGAAAAACCATTAACGTACATATATCGTAGAGGGAACACTATTAAGAACATGCTGGACAAAGGCACCCATAATATTAACTATGACAAAACAACAAGAACTAGAAAAGGTCTATATAAATGTGGTTGTTGTAACTATTGTTCATATTTAAAACTGGAGATTCCATTTTTTTACAAGCAAGGAAAAGGAAATTAAGTTTGGATATTTATGTTAACTGTAATACAAAAGGCATAATATACCTAGCTATGTGTAAAGAATGTGATTCGTACTATGTGGGTAAAAGTGAAAGAAAATTAAAACAAAGAATATATGAACATATGTATGATATCAGAAATAAATGTGAAAATAATGCACTTTACAAACATAGCATGGTATGTAAAACATCAGTATTTCAATTTTTTGTGTTGGAAGTAGTTCATGTGGATCCCAGGGGAGGTATGTGGGAGACACTAGTAGAATATAGGGAACTATACTGGCAGCTATCACTAGAAGCCAATAGACCTCCGGGTCTTAATGACATGATATCTTTAGCTCCAGTTTTAAAATTGAGATCAGCCAAGCTTTAAATTTATAGAAAAAACTGCTATCACTAAGAACATAAATTATAAAAAGTTTTATTTGACTTGTGATGTTATGTGTGATTTGGGCCACATGAGGGAGCCAAAGACAACAACATAAATTTATTCTGTATATACCTTTTGTATTTTTAAATGAATTTTATAGTTTAAATAAATTTTATTTAAATGTAAGTTATTTATGACATTTTAAAAAAATGTTTTTAAAATCAATTTTAAGAATATGATGTGTTTTTCAATATATGAAAGTGATTTTTATCAACCTAAAGTAAAATGGATTTTAAAATAACACTGACATGACCATATAAGGACACTTTTTAATGACATCCTGTTTTTTACATTAATTGATTAATTGATTTATTTGGTTTAATTGTAATTAGTGTGTCTATATAAAGGGAATTATGGGATTGTGAAATTTATCTGATGAAGTTGATGACGAAAACGTTACTTGTACTTTTACAGTGTTAAGTGTGGGTCTTTTCACTTTGTGTTCGGTGTTTGGAACTGAATAAACTGTTGCCTATATCCAGCTCGACTGTGGTGCTTTTTACTTGGTTATAAGTTTATTTTAGCACCATTTTATCCTTTTGTGGTGATCACCTCATAATTGGCCTTGTTGGGTTTATTAGGTCTCTTAAATTTTTTGCTTAGTTGAATCAGAGAGCTCTTGTCGCTATGAGAATTGCTCTTTCTGATTTTGCCCATGACTTTTTTTTCTTTTGTTATATAGCCTTTTAAGATAAGGATTCCACCAGTGAGGTTTGCTTTTGGTGTTATATCTGGGCTAACTTCTGGCAGGTTTTGCAGTCTCAGTACAGCTAATTTACATGTTTGTACAGGGTTTCTGTAAATAATTCTGCATAGGTAGCTGTGTTCTCAGGTTTTGTGGGAACAGTAAATTTTAAATACTCTTACTTAATATGATGCAGCTTGCTTTAGAATACTTCCTAACTGTTGCAGGTTTAGTTGGGTTCTCTGGGTTGATTTTATTTTGAAGGAAGTAGCTTTCTGGTCTGACAATGGGGACGTGATACTGGGGCAATGCTTTCCAATGTTGATGAGTACTAAGTAAATATGTTCAATCCTCTGGTTGGACTGTGCACTATCTGGTCCAGGGTGTTTGTGTTGATAAAGTCCAGGAACTGTTGTGTCTGTGAGTTAGAGGCAGTGCACATATCCCAATCTATAGATGAGAGGTTAAAGTCTCCCACGAATAGGATATTTGGCTGGATGATGAGCACCTCTAGTAGGTCTAGGTAAGTGTTGTGACCTATGTGGGTCATAGAGGGTGACCTGTAGCTCATCTGGACATGGTAATGAGCCTTGTCTATGAGACCTGGACATGGATGAACTCCAGGACGTCATCCTGTTTAACCAGCCTGGAGTTGTAAATTTTGCTAATGTAGATAGAGATACCAACCCCTTTAGCCTCTGCCCATGCTGCTGTTGGTCTAAATGAGTGGAAGGCAGTGTAACCTGGCACTGCTGCAGTACATTCTGCAGCTTTAATCCAAAGCTAAGTAATAGCACAGATGTCTTCATTCTCCAGAGTGAGGAGAGCTTGCAAGGTGTGGAGTTTCTTGCTTAGGCTCCTGGCATTAAGAAGTAACACCTTAAGGTTGCTTTCAGTTTTTTTTTTTTTGTGTTGGTAGTTTTGTCATTTTGCATTGCTTAAAAAGTCTCTAGGTGGGCAGATAACGTTTAGCCAGTATCCAAAAGCCCACAGGGGACAGGTGTAGACCCTCTTTGGCAAAGCAATGTAGTCTGTTAACCATATCCTCCCATGCTGATAGTCATTAGATTCCGCTGGAATGACACCAGAAATTAGAAATTAAGACAATTATTAAAATCCATCATGTTTTGTTCATACTGTGGCATCATCCTTGGTTAAGGTAGAATGCTGCTCAATACAAAGCACATACCTATCTGTGACCCATATTCAGGGAGATCCACAATGTTTTTTTTTCATATAGTGCACTGAGGTACATCTTAGGTCATTTACACCCACATGGACTATGACAGAATAATATGGGTACCTGTGGTGCTGTGACTTGAGTGAGTATTTGGTATTGCAAATCCCAGCTCCTGATAAACAATTAGCCATAACTGGGGCATCTGGGTATTTTACAATAGAATCCCCCATGACAAGAGTACTAGGTAAAGTGTTTGCTTGCCTTATGGGCTTTGTTCTTGGGGGATCACTATGTGTAGGCTTATGTGTGGTGTTGGGTATTGCTTTTGGTGTATGCTTTAGTGAGTGCTGAGGATAGGTGTTGCCATTTAATGGCTTAGGAGGTCTTTGAGGTTTAGAGATATTTCTTTAAGTGCTTCAGAATAAGGACTACGTGTGTGGTGAGCAGTATGTGTGAAGGATGTAGTGTGTGTGTATTCTTGATAACCTTGTTTTAAGTGAGATTTTTTGCCTCCAAGGAATTTATCTATGCAAATATCTTGCATACTGTGTTAGTTTCTTTAATGAATAAATGGCTGTCTGAGTACATGAGACAATTGCTACATTGTGCTAGGATGCCCATTCCTACTAAGCTGTCCACAGAGAATTAGGAGATTGCAAATCCATGTAGTCACGACCTGTACTAAGGTCGGATTATAATGGCTAAGGAACTTGTTTTTATGGGGGTCACCTGAGTGGTGACTTGGGTTAAGACTCAATGATAGATAGTGCTATGATGTGATATTAGTGCTGTTTGATGCACTAACTACCTGCCATAAGGTTAGTGTCATGTAAATCCTTTCTGTATTGCTGGTTAAAGTCCTAGGAGCTAGCTTTATAGGTTTGCTACTATACAGAGTACTGCTAGCTGCTACTGTGCAGTGAACAGCTCTGCACAAACACACCTAATTATAGCAGACAGCAAAAATCTGAAAACTAACTCACATTACCTCTGTCCAATAAATAACTACACTTTAATCTCCCTTTAGTGTTTCCCAACTCAGAGATGACAGGTAAACACCTTCTGCCACAAGATGGATACTCCTGGAACTTCTTAATGTAAAAGTTCAACAAAAGTAACTCTCAGTTGCAGTTTAACACCAAACAACTAAGCACCTTAAAAGCCCTCTGGCTGATGAAAAAATATCACTATAAGCTCTGTGTGTTTCCCAACTCAGACAGACCAGGCTACCTTTCTACTGCTACTGGAATCAAAGGCCCAGTCTTCTTGATGTAAAAAGCACAGCTAGCCAAAAGAAAAGGCACCAAAAACAAAACAAATTACTAGCTACAATGTGCAATTATCTCATTTAGCCTCCCTTGTGTTTTCCAGCATCTGACAGACCAGGCTACCTTTCTAATCCTACTAAAATTGCAGTCCCAGTCTTCTTAATGTAAAAAACACACTTTAGTTAGCTAAAAAATAAAAAGGTATCAGTGAGAAATCAAACAAATAGCTACAACATGTAATTCTCACTTACGCCTACCATGAAACTATTGAAGTGTGGCCTTTTATCTTAAACTGTTTGGTTACAATCTAAGTATATCTTAGTAATCATGTGTCGGGGTGGCCTCTGAACTTTTTTACTGACAAATGTACCCTTGTCATACCTAGAAGCCTAGTGAAAGTACAGAGTGGTGGTCAAGAGTTTCTTAAAAAATGTTTTGGCACCTCCTTTTAGACATAATTTGGTGACTACATGACTACTGTGGGTGGCTAGTGAAATAGCCGATGAGCTAGAAGACCCCATGGAAATAGTCTGCATACCAAGGGAAAGTGAAGAAGAAAAGTGGCCATTTGTTTCTTAAATCTGTTCTGCTGTTTCCCAAAATGGCAGATCTGTGTTGGCTACATGAGTGACAAGAGTGGTTAGCACAACTCTCACAGCATAACTAGGAGGACTACAGAAAATTCAGAATAGTGGTCAGTTGTTTTACAAAGCTGCTTTCTCTCAGCCATACCTGGGTGGCTTTGAGAGTTCTATAAGTGAATGGCAAGTCTGCATAGTGATTAACAGGCCAATGCAATGCCATTTAGGCTAGTAAAAGTGCAACTGTTTTGAATATTCCTTTGTAAAACCATTTATTTGCTTTGCCTTGCCTTCCCTCCCCCAAAACACATATGTCAGGCATAGCTGGTTGGCTACAAGTATGTCATGATAGGCAGCTGCTCTGCTCAGAAGCCAATAGACTTTGCTGCATTGCTGGGAGGACTACCACAATGTGTTTGGGTTGTCATTTGTTTCTAATAAAGAAGATCAATGGACTCCAGCACATGCCTTACACAGACCAACTAAAGTCACTGCACTATACTCCATATTGCATAGACTTCTTAGACTTATGCCTGGCCTACAGAGCAATCCAAGACCCAAACCTAAAGAACTTGCTGCATATCTGTAAATCGAATGGGTCTAGGGCTACCCATTCCAGGGACTTAAATATGGCCTGCGACTTAAATATGACATGCTGGAGAGACAGAGATCTTCCAGTGACTGACACATCTTTGGAACAGGCTATCAAGTCATGCGAAACAGAACACCTCTATTACACTATTCAAGAGGAACCTGGACCTGGGGGACCATAAATTCTTACCAGGGATAGTGCCCACAACTCTTCTGGACATGGGCAGTCATTGCTAAATGCAATCTTGGGTACTGACTAGCACTTCTATGGTATTACATTGGGTTGAAACAGCTAGGCTTAAAATGACCTCTGGGTGAATAGCCTAGTAATCTCCTATGATCCTGTGATCTTATAAAGCTGTTTGAATATTCTCCCTTAAACATAATTGAAATGAATAACTAATTAATCTGCTCTTGCTGGTTAATAATCCATATAATACAGCCAATAGAGAGCTAACAGTGTTGATAGGTTCATTGGTGGTTACTGGGCTATTGACCCGGAAGTCTTTATAAGCCTAGCTATGTGTACCCAATAAAATACTAGAGGAACACAATATAAAGGATCTTGCCTAAATGTGAGATCTTAGTTAGTAATGACTTCCCATATCTAGGAGGGTCATAGATGAAATCTCAGGCAGGAATTTACAGTTTCCCATCCAGTCATCCAGGCTACACTTAAACAAGGCCATGGGTGGGTTTGTTTGATGTGAATTGGTAGACTATTCCAAAGGAGTGGCAACCTCTGAGAGACATATTTGTCTCTCCAGCAGGTCCTATTTATGTAGCAGGCCAGGTTAAGGTCCCTGGAACAGGTGACCATTATCCCATTTGACTTGCAGATGTGCAGCATTTCCATTAGGTTTGGATCCAAGATAGCTTTGCAGGCCAGGAACAAGTCTCCTCCAAGTAGCCTGTATGCTACTGAGTACAGTGACAGCAACTTCAGTATGTCAATGTATGACATATGCTGGAGACCCTAAATTCTCTTGGTTAGAAAGATCTGAGGTCTCTCAAGTTGCTGTAGGTGCCTGGTAAGGTACATACCAAAGGGAGCATTGTACGCAATTTGTGACCTGATGAGGGTTGAGTACAGGGGTGCTATTACTTCTTTCACTCTTGAGAAAATGCATTTGCTAATGAGGTGTATGATGTAGAATGTCTTCCTTACCACAGTACACACATGATGGTCAAAGTTTAGGCTACAGTCAACTTGTGTTACCAAGTCTCTCACTACTGAGTTGTTACTTAGGGTATTATTATTTATATGATAGTCTGCAGGGATATCATTTTTACTGAAGGGGATGATAATGCATTTTATCACTGAGTTTGAGTCCATGGCTTTGGCACCAATCACTGGTTTGTGTAAGTCCCTCCTGAAGTATATTGACGTTGTTTGGGGATTCAGTGAATGCACCTGATTTGCAGTCATCAGGAAACTTAGTCAGCTACAGCCCTTTTGTTTTGACCAGAACTTCTGAGAAGTATATTCAAAACAATAGGGGACCCAGTACTGACCCTTGTGGAACCCCACTGGTGACAGGTCTGCTGGTTGAGGTAACGTTCCCAACTTTGACTGAGTGTGATCTGTTGATGAGCTGGTTAGCAACCCACCTGATGACATAATGGTTGATATTCAACTGGGAGAGTTTATCAGTGATGCCAGAATGTGGAATTGTGTTGAAGGCCTTGGATAAGTCAAGGTAGGCTGTATGTACAGATATTTTTTTGTATAATTTTATTTTGATTGCATTTGATTTGATTGTAACAGTCTTTCAATGTCTTGTTATGGATTTTATCACTGCCAAGAGCAATATGTGAAGAGCAGGGGATGGAATTTTAAAATCTGAAGAAATACAGTATAGCACTAGATTCATGCAATCCTCTACCTTTACAGGATAGATGGCTTCCACGTCTTTAGAATTTGAATCCAAAACTGCTGTAGGGATGGACAACCCCAAATAATGTTTGCCTAGTTTGCCTTATGTCAGTTATATAAACACCCCCCAACATCTCTAGTTATAGTCAATCAGCCACATGAATAATAAATCTATGGTCAGAAAAAGTCTGTGGAAACATTTCCACATGCAAACTCTCAATTTAGGGGCATGGGTAATGGTACTTTTAAGCTTTAAAAGTTTTAAGGTCCAAACTGCTGGCAGCTCCTGGTTCCTTTCCACTGAAGACATATACTGGCAGGATTGGAAGTGTTATAATAAAATGATTTCAGAATGTCAGTAACCTTGATAAGATGAACACTAGACAGTTAAACTGACTGAAGTGGTTTGTAAACACTTGTGTTCATTTATAGTTAAAGACTGGGTCCAGATGCTATTAAGTCTGCAATGGATATTAGTAGAGAAGTACTCTGAAAATACTTAAGGTGGTTCTACCAAGTTAAACCATAAACCCCACATATTTCTTGAAAGGACCTAAGTACCAAGCCAAAATACAGTGGAAATGCAATTAGTAAGCCTTTCTTTCACCAGTGGATCCACGGAAAAGAGTTGCCATGCCTGTCTAAAATGTAGATGTCCACAATAGGGAATAATGCTATCCCTAGCATACCACTGGAGTTATGTGTGCTAAACATAGAGTAGATGACTCTTTAAAAGATTGGGAGATCCCAGTGGTTGGAGTCTTAGTGTGGCATTCCATAGGTAAATCCCACAGTAATACAAACTGGATGATTGACTTGAAGGCAATTTGAGTGTTGGGGTGGTTAGTGAGTTTGTGTAATGGCTAACAGACTAGGTAGGTATGCAGGAGGTCTGTTGAACATTCATAGTGGTTGCCAGGACCACCTGAGTACTGCTGGATTTGGTTCCTACAGCTGACCACTTTTTAAAGCAAAATGCCTTTGGATCACTCTCGTGGTGAATTTTAAGAAAGGCTAAAGAGTAAGTCTTTAAACTTCACAATGTGGAAGAACAAAGCAGTATAGTCAACAATGTACAAGGTCAACTTTAAAACATATGCACAACAAAAATGTGTTTACAGGGGAAAGCATTCCTCCCCCTCCCCACTCACGGTCTGTGCCCCCCACAAACCTGCATCTGTAAACATTAAACTCCAAAATCACACAACCTTAGACGTAAGGAGAAACTTTCCTATATGTCTGCCTATCTCCATCTATCAAGCTATCTATCTCGCCAGCTATGTATCTATCCAACTATCATATATCTATTTATTGATCTATTTGAATTTGTTTGCCAGAGTAGGACACTGATATCCATTGACTATTTTCAGTCAGCAAAAGCAAAAATTAGCAAGATACAATACACATGCATAACAATCCGAACATTAACAGTTGTACAACACAATTAAATACAAATGTAGTTTAGTGCCTATTTAACAGAGGTGATGGAGAACGTACAGAAGTACTGCATACAGCAGAGTATTTACAATATGTACAGTAGTAAGGTGGAATAGTAAGAGATAAGTATGGAAAACAGTGGGATAGGACAGGTAGAAAAGAAGAAAAAAGTTTGGGCTGTGCATAGTAAAGAACAAATATGGATGTAGTGTCTAACCAGTACTGGTTCATACTTTATTTATGCATATTTGTTAAATGGTGTACAGCACTGCTCCACATGGACTTTTTTCCAACTCATCCCTGATGTCTACTTGGTTAAGGTATTTAAGAATGAAGCCATGGGGGGTTAAGTAGGGTGCTTAGTGCCTCTACATCTTGTTGATCTGGATAGGGGCATTTAAGCACTGATCTAAAGTAGTGTGATTTTTGATATGGCGGAATGGATTCCCCAAGTCTGGTTACCAGAAGAAGAAGCTGTGGGTAGTTAAGTGTACCTTACCCCACAGTTCCACAATGTCACTTATTTCAGTGGTAACCTATTAACTAGAAACAGAAGTGACTTATTAGTGATTTGTCTCTTCCTGTTACTACAGTGTGATCATATCCAGATATTCAAGACTTTAATTCTCTATTTTTGGGGTTAGATACAAAGTTAGAGTCCTGTTCTTGGAATTTCATGTTGGACTCAGTCGCATAAGTAAAATGAGTGGCTTTGTGTACAGGATGCAGTTAATCTATTGAAAGCTGTATCTTCGACTGCCATAAGAGACTTTGTGCTGAAACACCTTTTGGCAACAATGGAATTTTTCCTTTTCTCCTCTGTGTGACCTCAGAGTAGGTATATAGAATTTTGGGTGGGTGTGTTGGGGGGGGGGTTGCCCATCTCCTCATGGTGGGAGGGTTTTGGGGCTTGCCCCTCCTAAAAAATATACATTTTTTTGAGAATTGCCGAAAGGTGTTTCGGCATACACTTTTTGATCTAATGGCAGTCAAAGAAATGGCTATCCACAGATCATCATGGATACTTGTGTACCACCGTAATGCAGTCATTACTAATATTAGACCTTATTGGTAACTGTAATGATCATGTTACCTAGAGTAGATGCTGTGCTGCAACTTATCCAGTGGAAGTCTAGGACCAGTCTGTGAAAAATGTTCTCATTATTTTTCCACTGGACCTGTCTGATAGCTTCGCTAAATTCACTCAAATGAACCATTCATTCAGTCAGGGGTGGAGGAGTCAGGCATCCACAAGCTTGGTAAGAGTATTAAAACCCATTAATTCATATTTGGGGTGCCTTATTAACCCATTTGTTTCCTCATGGCAAGAGCCAGATAAGAGGGAGTGGGACTGGTCACCAGTCTGGTTGGTCAGCCTATCATCCCACCACTGGAACAATTTTCCTCCCTTGGGATGACTTACCAAGTCCTGCTTCTATGCTGCTACTGGACTCAGGAAGCATGTTTCCACATGCTGTCTAAGCTTTGTGTATGCACACAGACACCACATGTTTTCAGGCTCATGCTCCATGGATGCAGCATTTAGTGTCCAGCTAGGTGTCACCCAAATGTGGAACCACAGCCACTCCTCTCTCCCCCAGGATAGGTGAGCTAACAGCAGCCACTCATTCCCATCCTTCTCTACCAGCTTCCAAGCCACTAATCTAATGCAGGACTCATGTTTCATTGCTCTGGCTTTGTCTCCCAATGCCATGGATCTGTCTCAGTCTGTGGACAAATTTCATAGCAACTTCCAGTGCATTTTCCAAGACAGATATCTTTATTTATGTAACCCTTCCTTTGTCACTGGACAAGGATTATAGAGGGCTGAAAAAATCTATGCTCCTCTATTCATTGTCCAGCTGAGTTTGAGTTTTAAGTGTAGTCCTGGTCTACAGGTAATCATTGCACTTATTAGGGCATTCCACACCTGTACAGAACCATGGTCTGAGAGCTTTCTACAAGTCATGGCACAGATGCTGATGAAAGGAAACCAGACACTACCGTGTCACTCCCATTTTTAATTTCTCCAAGTCTTTTGGGTTTCTAATACCATGACAGGAATGGACCCCATTCCTAAGTCAAAGTATGATTAAAGTTGATGAAATTAGTATTGTTTCAATCCTTGATGTCAGTCAAATGTGTTCTTCGTAGCACCCGCAATGTGCCCAGTAATGAATCCTTCTGCAATTTGTATGGGGTTACATGTATTGATAGCATGTCTAAATATTGTACATTATTTTTTGTAAGATCTATTGCTCCTATTACTATTAAAAATGTCTGGGTATCTTTCTTCCACATTGCTCTCATTTCTGCCTGAAAATCCTGATATTTTATGACTTTGTGTCTCTCTGTATACAAGACACTGTAGTCACTGGGTGTGGTGATTTCAATGATCAGTGCTACTTTTGTCTTCTTTTCATGGACCACTATAGCCAGTTTTCTAGCATCTGTCTTTTGAACTGTTGGTAATGGATGATCCCATGTGATGTAGACTTCATAATTTTCTATGATGCTTTGTGGCTCATGCTTCCAGTGTTTTTCAGCCACTTCAATACCATAATGTTTGCACAATCCCTATGCCACCTGTATGACCACACTCATGATTCTGAACAATAAATCTACTTTCACTAAAAAGAAAAAGCAATGGATGGCACCAAAGTGTGTCTCGTTAGGAATCTTGCATCTCCATGGACCTTGAAGCCATATTATGCTGTAATAAATTAACATATCATCATCTTGGAAGTTTATGAATGCCAATGTAGTGACAGGGTGCAGGTAGTTATGAGAGCATGCAGCCCTGTTCATGGTGTAACTAAAAGAGTGCAGCAGCAGTGAAGAGGCAGTTCCAGTCAATAGAAAGTTTAAATACTGTATAGCTGGATGACCTTGGCTTAAGGATGGAAGTAAATACGTTGATGTGACAAACTAGAACACTGACATGTCATGCTACAAGTTAATGTATTTGAATAATAAGGTGATACAGTAAGAGGAATACATTATTGATCAACACATTACAGGTTCATTTGTTGGAAACAAGACTCTGGAGCCTATAGAATACTTCATGCTCTGGTTTCCTTAATAAGATCTGTAGCATTACATATGAGCCTGTGAACAGTTGATTATGCCAGCAGAAGTAGACCAACAGGTCTGTTCTGTTTATTGATATGGTATGGCTACCCCTTGCATTTCCACTCCCCATTTCATTGATACATTTATTCTGTCACACACTTTTTAAGTCTCTCTGCTGTTCCACGTTTCACAATCTTGTACAACCTATTCAATTTTTACTATCACCCTCTCTGTGACAGAGGAATCATTTTATTTGTAATGACAATTGGCAAGATCTTCTCTTCCTCTGTATCAGCTAACATCTTTTTTCCAATCAATACTGAACTTTGCTTTAGAACTACTGTAACTAAAGTACAAACCTTTGCACTACCCATATAATAACTCATCTGTCTTTAAGGGCAGCCTCACTATATTACTTCTCAAACTCTTTCCCTGTGCTTCACCACTGGTCTGCTCTTAATGCTACCTGTGAATAAGTTAGACTTGGTCTCAATTCCAATTATATCTCTGACAAATATGTTAAATATTATTGGGCCTAGAAATGAGCCCTGAGGTATAGTGCTGGTCATGACCCTGTCTTCTGCTATCCCTCCCTTAACTTCCCACCTCATTTTAACTGCCCACTTCATTTCCTTTCCTTCCCAGTAACACATTTGTGATCCACTTTACTGTATTTGAGTCTTCCCCTATTCGTGTGATTTTTTTCAACCACATTTCTATGTTGCATTATGCAAAAGGCCTTGCTAAAACTAACATAGTCACATCCACTAGTCTCCCTCAATCCACTTCTAGCATTTTACATAACATATTTCACTGCCAGATCTTTTTCATGAACCCATGCTGTTGTCATTAAAAAAAAATCTGACATGACTTTAATCAGCCTAGCTGTGAGATTGTTTTCAAATACTTTTTTCAGGACTGGCCGTAGCTATCCTGGCCTATGGAAGAGCACCACTCATGCCTTCAACCAGTCCAGTGAAACTTCTGTAGTGTCCTGGGATCGTTTATAGATTCTAATTCAGAGAGATCCCAGTTCCTCTACTACCTCATCTGATCCTTTGCCTTGTCTCATTTTAGTCCCGTCATCTTTTTTTCTACCTGTTACTTTGTTATTCTCCAGTCTGTTTACTCATTGCCACTTAAACTCTGAGGCCTTTCCCAAGATGAAACTTTTCTACCAGTTTCTTTAATAATTTATGTTTTTTTTTTATACTTTAGTATGACTGCTTAATTGTCTTGCCTCTCCTGCCTGCAGTCCACATCCTTTAGGAGACCTAAACAACTGCTTTATTATGTTTTTGCCTGGGGAAGAAGTCAGCATGTGGTTCATGACAAGATTCATGGTTACAGTCCTGTCATCAAGCCTGCAAGCATTGAAGTGAGGCAATGGACTGTCCTTTCGTCACCATGTACCTAGTGCTGTGAGGACGTCTTTTTTCATTGCATAGTTTTTATCTTAAGGTATTGTTCCACTGTAGCCAACATCCATTAGTCTGATTATTGACTCTTATGCCCCTTTCAATACATTCTTGTCCAAACACTTGTTACTGCTGGAATGACAACAATACTTTATCACAAAAAAATCAAGAGCCTAAACTTTAAACCTAAGCAGACCATCTAAAGGCCTTTATCCTCTTCTCAGTATCATACAGGGAAATGAGAGGTGATTTCTGTCTTTTGCTCAGAGCTTCAATGGAGCCTATTCTGTCAAACCTGGTACACATTTTCAAGTCCAGTAGTAAGCACACACACACACACATACACACACACACACACACACACACACACACACACACACACACACACACACACACACACACACACACATAAAATAGCTGTTGTGTGAGCAGTATGAGAACTTATCTGATTCAGCAGGAAAGACAGGAGGTATTAATTCTGAAATAACATTCTGTCTGAATAGTACACAGTGTAGAAAAATAGTAGTTACTGCAAAGGGTTGCATGCATACTTCTCATTTGCCCAGAATTTCAAAGATTTTTCTTCATATTTATGGTCTTCATAAAATAATGACAGACATTTCAGTTTCAGACTTCACAGCCTTCAGAAGGTGTACGCTAATGCAAAACATGTTATTTTAGTGACTTCCTAAGTTTATAACAGCTGGGGTTACCACCTGTCCCACTTTCTGAGGGACAGTCCCTCTTTGGGCAGTTGTGTCCTGACCAAAAATATTAAAAATGGCAAATGTCCTGTGATTATAGGACATAATTATGTCCCATATTTTATGTAATAGTTGCATAAAATAGTTATTTCTGTATCTAAAATACCTAAATGTTACAAGAAACAGAATAAGTAACTAAACTGATACAAGAATAAGCTTTTATTTAGGCAAAAAAGTAAAGTTCTATCCTTTGTACTAACTGTGGGTATGTGTCAGCCTGTAAAATTTGGTGTGTCCCGAAAATGTGCCACTTTCGCCATTTGAAAAGGTGGCAACCCTAATAAGAGCAACATTTAAATTCTTTAGTGGCAGTCACCAAAAGATGCAGCAGCAGAGGCAGAGGTGTCAGATCATGAAAGGGAGAGGCACCGTCGCCGAACACTTCTCTTTTGTTATACTGTTTATGTAGCTTCAAAAACAGAAATGAATTCTTAGTTTTTCACTCTGTAGAGCAGCATCCTAAGTTTTCTGCTGTATGATTGCCATCCGGAGGATAAAAATGGTACTGCAGTAGGCAGAAGGAACGGGGAATGATCTTTCCTAGTCTAAAGCATCGTGAGTTAAAGGGGAAACATCATCTACAAGAGGACAGTAACCCGCAGTAGGGTATACCTCAGAGCTACTTTATATTCTTAACAAATGAATGAAAAAGAAAATGGGTTATCACATAGAGCTGTAGTGAAGCAACTGAGTTTGTGGTAGACAGGAACTATAATGTAAAGAAGAGGGAATAGAAGTCTTTACTAGAAATAAAATTTACAAAACTGAGCTGTAAAGCAGAACTGTGCATGAATCACATTTCCAGACTTATCCAGCAGGCATCAAAGGTTCTGCATATCAAATATAGTATAGCAATTTATGGACAGTGGAAAATGAGAGAAAGCACAAAGAAGCAATCTGGAAAGGATTTCCTTTGGTACAGTATAGGTAGAGGGGCATATAATTTCAGATAACAGAACAGGAAAAAGACATGGGTGTAATAATGATACCAAGAATGAACCGCCATGCATGGGTGTAATAATGATACCAAGAATGAACCGCCATGCATGGGTGTAATAATGATACCAAGAATGAACCGCCATGCATGGGTGTAATAATGATACCAAAAATGAACCGCCATGCATGGGTGTAATAATGATATCAAGAATGAACCGCCATGCATGGGTGTAATAATGATACCAAGAATGAACCGCCATGCATGGGTGTAATAATGATACCAAGAATGAACCGCCATGCATGGGTGTAATAATGATACCAAGAATGAACCGCCATGCATGGGTGTAATAATGATACCAAGAATGAACCGCCATGCATGGGTGTAATAATGATACCAAGAATGAACCGCCATGCATGGGTGTAATAATGATACCAAGAATGAACCGCCATGCATGGGTGTAATAATGATACCAAGAATGAACCGCCATGCATGGGTGTAATAATGATACCAAGAATGAACCGCCATGCATGGGTGTAATAATGATACCAAGAATGAACCGCCATGCATGGGTGTAATAATGATACCAAGAATGAACCGCCATGCATGGGTGTAATAATGATACCAAGAATGAACCGCCATGCATGGGTGTAATAATGATACCAAGAATGAACCGCCATGCATGGGTGTAATAATGATACAAAGAATGAACCGCCATGCATGGGTGTAATAATGATACCAAGAATGACCCGCCATGGGCAGTGTGGGGAAAAGGCAACAAATGCTGAACTGAATTACAAGACTCTCAAAACAGGATTTGGCCCCTTGACTCAGATGGATAAAGCCCTTACTGTGCTCCAGACACAGGGTAAAGCTCTTACTGTGCTCCAGACACATGACCTGGCCCCCTGACATAGAAAGATAAAGCCATGACTGTGTTCCAGACAACCACTGTTCAAGTAGCAGAACCAACAATATAGGGACTGTATGGAGGAATGAATAAAGTGAGAGGCTGATGTTACTTTATCCATCCTGGGGAGGGGGCTACCTAAGCTTGCTGTAATGGCAGCATTAAGAGTCTGGAAAACTCTCTACTGTAAGAGGTGTAACACTTGTTTGGGAGGTTGTACATGTGCAGAAATGTGTGTGTGTGTGCGCGCTTACGCATGCACATGTATGTGTGTGTGTATACAACCATGCATTTATGCATGCAGGTGTTATTGTAATCTCTCATCCAGTTATTATTTATTTTTTTATTTTTTTTTATTTATTTAACATTTGTTGACCGGGAAAGTCCGACTAGGTTCCACAGATCCTGTTTTCAGCAGAGGTCCGGGGAGAAATGCTCCAGAAGCATGTCTTTAGAATTATTTATTATACCATAATCATTTTCAAAAAGGGTAGCAATGACAGAAACAGAAGGATGAATGGAGCTGGGATGTTAGACAGACTAGGTAAGGTGTAGATTTTATTTATATTCAGATCTTGGCTACAACAATTGCAAAGATTTCAAGTTTGCTGTGGGTGGCAGGCTGTTATGGCACACCTTCTGTCAGCAATGTGATGCTGCACCAGTGTCTTCAATTTCCTTACGGGCCCTAGAGTTTGTCGGTTTGAATCCTGAAGAGGCTGAGACAGAGCCAATAGACCTGATGTTTGAAGAGAAGTGGTGGTGGTAGGTAGTGGTCAGCTGTGGGGAAGAGGAGGGAAAGGGGAGAGAAAGAAATAGGCACCAGAAACAGTGAAGTTATGCTTTCCCCTTTGGCAAGCTTTGTGCTGCAAGAAGTCTAACACTTTGTCAGGAGGTTGCATATATGCATAAGTAAGTGTGTGTGTGTGTGTGTGTGTGTGTGTGTGTGTGTGTGTGTGTGTGTGTGTGTGTGTGTGTGTGTGTGTGTGTGTGTGTGTGTGTGTATGTGTATGTGTGAAGCATCAGCTCAAGTAATATATCCATGTCTGGTGACCCTCCATAATAATCCGTCCATGTCTGAAGACCCTCCTTATAGGGAAAATATGTAAAAATAACAGAAAAGGTACACAAAGAGGCAACACGGATAGTTAAGTGGCTGGAAATTATAACATACACAGCAAATCTCAGTACCGTGGGACTGTACTTTTGGGAAACCAGGGTGTATCTTATGGGTGCTTGACGAAATTGCATGGAAGGATACTTTATATCCTTAACAAATTATTGAAAAAGAAAATGGAATGGGTTGTGACTTAGAGACATAGCGAAGCAACTGAGTTTTTGGTAAACAGGAATTACCTGTAGAGAATGTTTGTACTGAATGGAGAGAGCTGAGTAGAAAGGGTAGTTTGGGGGCATGATTACCAGCTGAGAAGGAATACATTCAGGTTGAAAATTAGAAAGAAATACTTCACTGAAAGGGAGGTTGTTGTTGGAACAATTCACTTGATATGTTTGATGATGACAGAGAGAACTGGCATATTTAAGAGGCAGTAGAATAAATAGAACACTTGAAAGAAGAAAATGGATAACAGAAGCTGCAAGGTGTTAGGTGCAATAACTGGGCAGACATGATAGATTACAGGTCTTGATTCAAGGCAATATAAGTATTAATACATTGCTGGCCCATTTATTAAATTATTATATTTCTAGTTGCGATCCTCAAGAATGGAGAAAGGTAATGGTAAGGCTTCCTAAGAAAGCAGAGAACAGAGCAGGACATCTAGACGCACTTTATCCTTCAGTAGTTGTCTAATATTTGCAGGCTGTCCCTGATTTTTCCTCATATTTTCGACCTGTCCTTTGTAAAATGTTCGATTTTCTGGTAAATCACTAAGGATTGTAGCCAGTAAATAATGCCATACATCAGTGTTTCATGCTTATTGCTCAGAAAGTGCATGTTACAGTAAATCCTGTTGTTCTATTGCCATTTAAATTAATTAGAGTAGTAACAACAAATTGATCCTGATTTTGGGGCCTTTGCCCCCCTTCACACACACATAAACATTATTTTTAGATTTGTGCAGAATTCTTGAACAAAGAAGTTGAGAGGTATGCAAGTATCTGATGTAGTTTTCAGCACACACAAACTCTTGGTATGACTTGTTGGTTCTCTGAACCTCATAACACCACAAGCTACTCATAGCCTTGTGTTTATGCTTATCTTAAGGGATACCCCAATATTTAATTTATAGAAGCTGTTATTATCTTTTATCAATCTATTTCTATTGTCCCTCTATCTGATTTGCTTATTTAATTGCTATTTTATAGTTGCATGAGTCAGGAGCCAGAGTGTCTCATAGTACAAACATTGCTGTAATCTAATGGATTTACAGTTGATTAGATTGTTGCCGGATGGCAGGGTGCCACAATTAATAGTACTGCCACTTCACAGCAAGAGGTTCTTCTCTCTGAGTTTTGGCTGAGGCATCTTCCTGCGCAGGCTGCATGTCTTCTCTGCATCCATTTGGGTTTTCTCCACGTGGTCTGGTTTCATCCCAGTGTACATGCTACTGATGAATTGGAATTATCCACATGTAGAGAATGTTAGTACTGATAGACTGCGGTCCAGTTTAGAATTAGTTTCAATAGCTGTCCTGTAAAAATGAAGTGAGTTATCAGAAAACAGACTATTATTCTTCTAACACCGTTTTTGCATTTTTCTGCCTGAGTCATGACTAAAAAGTGTCTTTGGAACAGTCTGTTTATCAAGTTAACAGACAACCAAAAAATAAAATTTCATTTTTAGAAGCCAGACAACTCACTGTCCATATATGTAAAAATGTGCCCTAGAAAGACTTAATACGTACTGGCATCATAAGTTGAAAAGAGAGAGAGGTCACATCAAAAATATCCTTCCCTGCCCTTTTCACATTCATTCTGTACTTCTTTAACCCAGTTTGTATATGGATTCAGTTTGTGGACAAGTCTTGGGGTGATTTTGTTTTTCCAGTAACCTTCTTCCTCTTTGGTTAGGCTGTTTTTTCCTCTACATGATTCCTGAGTTGCATCATAGAGATGTCTGTATTGCCATATGCATCTAGATGCACTTGCTAAGACCTTGGGACAAGAGGGTTATCAGCTGTTCTTACTTCTGCATTTTGATAACCAGATAATTTAACTTTTATGTGGGGCAGCCACGAAAAAATGGAGTCAATTGATTTGCTCTGGGTTATACATATATAGCTATTTGAGCTCAAGACTTAGCTTTGGCGGATATTATTAAGTTCCTGAGTTATTATTATTATTTTGTTTATTTCCATGTCAAGGGCTGTATCATTCTTGGAAATGCTCTTATTACTTTTGGTCAAAATTCTCTTCCTTTTATTGTAAAGCTTGTTGATATTATGGTCCACCATGTAGGTTTGTTACTGGGATTTACCCTGTGCTTATTCTTACAGGGTACAGCTGCATGTACACAATTGTTTCCTGCTGGTATACTGTGGTGGTGAACGGTTTCTATGATTCAGCTGAGTTAACTGTGTTTGGCAGGGATTTGAAGCCTGCCAATGTATCACTTAGGAGTAGGTAGTTTGTCTTAGAGAAATTTCTAAAAGGTTCCTTGGGTAGATGAGGTATCTGGTTTCAAGTTTTATTCTGAAGGAGATGGCTTTATGGTCAGACTTAACAAGTAATGCAGATATACAATGATTGGTACAAGATTCTCTCATATTAGTAAGGACAAGATCCAATATGTTGTTCTCCCTAGTGGGTACTCGTTACTAAATGTTCCAGGATGGTTGTGTTTACAAAGTCCATAATCTTTGCGCTTGTACACTAGTTATGGTATGAGTTTCATAGTCTATAGCTGGATACTTTACATCAACTATGAAAATGATACTGAGTTTAATACAAAGTGATTCCAATTACTGCAGATAGGCTTTGGGGCTTTCTTGGATCATAGAGGCAGCTCTTTAGCTAGCTAATATATGGTGGGGGACCTTTCTGATGCTTGTTTGTTCATGAAGTTCTAGTGGATCATGCTGCTTTAACAGCCTTGATATGAGTTTCTTCTGGATGAAGAGAGAGACACATACAGTTTTTTTTTCTCCCTCCTGCACAGTAGCTGGTCTAAACATATGAAAGGTATTATAGCTCTGCACAGATGGAGTACTGTCCACAATTTTAAACCACATTTCAGTCACTACACAAATACCAATATCCTCTGGAGTGAGAAAGGCTTGTAGCAAGTTGAGTTTTCTGTTTATAGGTTCATAGGTTCATAGGTTGGTACTAGGCTATCAGCCCTAGGGCCTATACAATCCGAGCCTTAACAATTCCCAGGCTATTTCTTCCCACAGTATTTAGTTCCCTGGACCCCTGATCTCCTAGCATTGATCAGCAACACCTTTCTATTTTCCTTTGTTTGTTTCAATATGTTGGTAAGTTTATCTGGTTGACATTACCTTAAAAAGGCGCTTTGGGGGTGGACAATCTCTTTGCCAATAATCAAAACCCTAGAGGGGACAGATGCAGGCCATCCTTAATGAAGCAGCATGGTCATAGGTTCATAGGTTCATACTAGGCTATCTGCCCTAGGGCATTTATAAGCCCAGCCAGAGTGTGTTTGGCTTTCGCCACCCATTTTAAATTAATTTTGCTATGCCCTTTTTCGAGGTTAGTATACTGTGCCTCTGCCTAACAGTGACACAGAAGTGATACCCGGGGTAAACCTATGATTTCCCATCTACTCATCAAGATTCTTCTTGAAGAGAGTCAATGAGGGACTCTGCCTAACCTGGACTGGGATTTTATTCCAGAGTGAAGGGAGCCTCTGGGTTATGAATCTGTCCCTCCAGCATGTCCTATTTATTTCAGTGCTGAGGTTCAAGTCTCTCGAGCGCATAGCTCGATGGGATTTGGATTTTCTGAGGTGCAGCATGTCCATTAATTCCGGGTTGGACATGGCTTTATACATCAGGCACAGATCGCCTCTGAGCAGGCGGTATGCCACTGAGTAGAGCTGGAGTTTCTTTAACCGGGCAGCATATGGTATCTGTTTGAGCCCTTTGATCCTCTTGGTAAGGTACTTTTGGGGTCTTTGCAGTTGCTGCAGGTGTCTGGTAAGGTACATTACAAAAGGGGATTGTACTCAATTATGGGCCTGATGAAGGATGAGTAAAGAGGCACTATGACCTCCCCTGATCTAAATGTGAATCCCTTCATGATTAGGTGGGCTATATAAAATGTTTTTCTAACCACTTTGGCCATGTGGTTGTCAAATGAGAGATTGCTATCAACTTGGGTCCCCAGGTCCCTAATTACTTCTTCTGTACTTAATGGATTACCACCTATGTGGTAATTTGTGGGCACTTTTTTTTGCCAAATGGGATGACTATACACTTTTTGGCGTTTAGCTTGAGGCCATAGCTCTGGCACCAGTTGTCTGTTTCTATGAGGCCCTTTTGGAGGATGCTTGTGTCGGCTGGAGAGTCAATTATGGCACCCAGTTTGCAGTCATCTGCGAACTTGGTCAGCCACAGTCCTTCCGTGTTGGCCTGTACCTCCGAGAAATATATACCGAACAAGAGAGGTCCCAGGACTGAGCCTTGTGGGACGCCACTTGTAACTAGTTTGGAGTCTGACATGGCTCCAGCAATTCTAACCATGTGGGTTCTGTCCTTGAGCCAGTTTGCAACCCATCTAGTGACATAGGGTTTATATTTAAGTTGGTGAGCTTATCTATAATGCCCGAGTGGGGTATTGTATCGAAGGCTTTTGCAAGGTCCAGGTAGGCTGTGTGGAACACCTTCCCCTCGTCAATAGCCTTGGTGACTGTTTCAAAGAAATCAACCAGGTTTAAGAGGCAGGATCTGCCCTTAACAAAGCTGAACTGGGTAGGATCCAGTGTCTGTAGGTCCCTAATATCTTTATTTATGAGGTCCATGATGATCCTTTCCATAGTTTTGCAGCCAAAGCTAGTCAGGCTTATGGGGCGATAGTTTCCAGGATCCGTTGAGGCACCACCTTTATGGAGAGGGACCACTGTTGCTGTACGCCACTCTTTGGGTACATATCCTGTAGTAAGGCTGAGATTGAACAGTAGTTTTATGTTTGGGTTTAGCTCTTCTTGGAGTTCATGTAGGATGCAGCCCAGGACACCGTTTGGTCCCATTGATGATGTGTTTTTTGTTTTGGAGAGGGCGGCTCTTACCTAAGCATCTGAGATGTCGGGGGGGGGGGGCAGCACTCTGCTGGGATAGATATTTGCCCTTTTGGTGGGGAGGGGGGGGGAGTTGGCACTGAACCTGTCAGCTAGGATGTTGGCAATGTCTGTGGGTTCGGTATATTTTTTGTCATTTTGGACTAATTCTGAACATATCTGGGAATTCCCACCCAGGTTCCTAACATAACTAAAGAAAGCCTTGTGATTATCCTTAGTGTCCTGTGAAATTTTTCTCTCAAAGCTGGCCTTAGATGATTTTATGAGTGCCCGTAGTTTTTGCTAATACTGATCAGAGATGCCTTCCCTTTTTGGGATTTTGCTCTATCATGTAGTAGCTTCCTCCTTCTATTGTATAGTTTGTTTATGGCTGGGGTCCACCAGACAGGGCGTCTGCCTTTGGAGGACTGGGTCTTGGTTTTATTTGGGATTGCATGATCCATGCATTCCTGAAGGTGTTCATAGAATGCGTTTATAAAGGATTCTGTGGTCTGGGCCGTACTTTCCACAGGCCCGGGGGCTTTGAAGGATTCTACCTCAGTTTTGAGGAGTGTGAAATTTGCTTTAGAAGTTTTTCACTGTGGTTTTCTGGGCAGGGGGTGGGGTCGGGATGTGAATATCCAGTGAGATTAGTTTATAGTCTGATCTTACCAGTGAGGGATACACTTCTGGTCTGGAGCATAGAGTTCCCATGTTGGTGATGATCAGGTCCCGTATGTTTTCCCCTCTTGTGGGAGTGGTAACAAGTTGTTCCATAGCATTTGAGTTTATAAATTCTAGGAACCTTTGGGCTAGGGTGTTGGAGCTAGAGTAATGCTCCCAGTCTATGTTTGGGTAGATGAAGTCACCCAATATAATGGTGTCTGGAGAGACCTTCATATTTTCCAGTGTTCTCAGGAAGGCCGAGTGGGGTTCCTGGGTTTGGGAGGGTGGTCTGTAGCAGGCTATAAACTGGAAGGCAGTTTTACCCACTGTTGCTGTACGCCACTCTTTGGGGACATATCCTGTAGTAAGGCTGAGATTGAACAGTAGTTTTATGTTTGGGTTTAGCTCTTCTTGGAGTTCATGTAGGATGCAGCCCAGGACACCATTTGGTCCCATTGATGCTGTGTTTTTTGCTTTGGAGAGTGTGGCTTTTACCTAAGCATCTGAGATGTTGGGGGGGGGGCAGCACTCTGCTGGGATAGATATTTGCCCTTTTGGTGGGGGGGGGGAGTTTGCACTGAACCTGTCAGCTAGGATGTTGGCAATGTCTGTGGGTTCGGTATATTTTTTGTCATTTTGGACTAATTCTGAGCATATCTGGGAATTCCCACCCAGGTTCCTAACATAACTAAAGAAAGCCTTGTGATTATCCTTAGTGTCCTGTGAAATTTTTCTCTTGAAGCTGGCCTTAGATGATTTTATGAGTGCCCGTAGTTTTTGCTAATACTGATCAGAGATGCCTTCCCTTTTTGGGATTTTGCTCTATCATGTAGTAGCTTCCTCCTTCTATTGTATAGTTTGTTTATGGCTGGGGTCCACCAGACAGAGCGTCTGCCTTTGGAGGACTGGGTCTTGGTTTTATTTGGGATTGCATGATCCATGCATTTCTGAAGGTGTTCATAGAATGCATTTATAAAGGATTCTGTGGTCTGGGCCATACTTTCCACAGGCCCGGGGGCTTTGAAGGATTCTACCTCAGTTTTGAGGAGTGTGAAATTTGCTTTAGAGAAGTTTTTCACTGTGGTTTTCTGGGCAGGGGGTGGGGTCGGGATGTGAATATCCAGTGAGATTAGTTTATAGTCTGATCTTACCAGTGAGGGATACACTTCTGGTCTGGAGCATAGAGTTCCCATGTTGGTGATGATCAGGTCCCGTATGTTTTCCCCTCTTGTGGGAGTGGTAACAAGTTGTTCCATAGCATTTGAGTTTATAAATTCTAGGAACCTTTGGGCTAGGGTGTTGGAGCTAGAGTAATGCTCCCAGTCTATGTTTGGGTAGATGAAGTCACCCAATATAATGGTGTCTGGAGAGACCTTCATATTTTCCAGTGTTCTCAGGAAGGCCGAGTGGGGTTCCTGGGTTTGGGAGGGTGGTCTGTAGCAGGCTATAAACTGGAAGGCAGTTTTACCCACTGTTAGTTGCACATGGATAGTCTCTGATGCTTCGTGCTGTGCCACCAACCTGGAGGTGTGGGTATATTTGATGAATATTGATACTCCCCGTCCTTTTGTGGTTCGGTCCAAGTTTTGGGGCCGAAAAGCATGGTATGAGGTATAACCTGGTAGTGCTGGGGTGCTCTCGGGAGCCTTGAACCAGGTTTCTGTTACTGCATAGATATCGATGTTCTCCATGCTAAGGAGAGTTTCAAGTGCGTGCATCTTGAGGTTTAGACTTCTGGCGTTGAGTAGCATTACTCTTAGTTTCTTATCCCTTGTGATACCTATGGAGGTGGGTTTGTCTTTTGAGCCTTGCCTAAAAAAGGCACTATGGGGGTAGCAAGAGCCTTTGCCAACATCCAAAAGCCCAGTGATGACAGGTGCAAGCCGTCCCTAGCGAAGCATCGTGGCTTGTCGAGCATGTCATCCCAGGCTGACAGGCATTGGATCCCCTTTGAATGACACCAATACTTAAACCCATTGTTGAAATTGATCATCTTGTCTTCATATTGTGGCCTCATTCTTGGTGAGGGCAAGATGCTACTCAAGGTCAGGGTCATACCGGCCTGGGCTACATGCTCAGAGAGCTCCTCTATGTCTCTTTTCATGTAGTCCAGGGAGGTACGTCTCAGGTCATTCACACCAGCAGGGACAATGACTGAGTCATATTTGTACTTGGCTTGGAGTGACCTGAGTGCTTGTGTTATGTGGCGGATCCTAGCACCCGACAGGCAGCTCACCGTGACCTTCTCCTTGTTCAGCCTGGTTAGCGGGACGTCAGTGTGCCTGACGATAGAGTCACCTATTACAAGTGTATCAGGTGTGTTATTTAGCCTTAAGGGCTGTGACTGTTCGGCACACTGGCTTTGTGAGTTATGTGTTGCACGTGTTTTGTTTTGGGGTACCGGTTGCTTGGATGTCTGCTTTGGAGGTCTCTGCTGCTTAGGCAGATTTTTATTTAGAGCCTCCGAGTATGTTTTTGTGTGTTTATGTGTTTGGTTTGCTGCTGTGGTAGGTCTATGTGAGACTGGAATTGTAGTGAGTGTGGTTTCCTTCTCCTCCTGACTGGTTATGCCAGTACTGAGTTCAGAGAGCTTAGCCTCCAGTTTGGCTATATGGTTGCATCTCTCACATGTGTTGGAATTTGTTGGGAGGATGAGAGGGTTGTCTGTGTACATGAGGCAGTTGTAACATTGCCTCAAGATTCCCAGATTCACCAGCTGGACCGGAGAGGAGATTGACAACTGACCTTTGGACATGCTAGAATAGTATTGGGAATTCCTTTATAATTGAAAAAAGGGCCAATGTGGAACAAGGTACTCAAGCGGAGTTTGTGAGGGTGTAGTGCTTTTAATTTTTTAGTGCTGACTTAGTGAGCAAGTGCCAGGTAACTTAAATGCAGTGTGTTACAGGTAACTTAAATGCGAAAACGACAAACAGTAACTTTCTTCAAGTGAAACAAGGAAATAAGTACAGTAAGCAATGCAGATATCACTAGGGATCCACAGAAGCGCTGAAAAGCCGCGTTTTAGGTGGAATTAGAGCTTCAGGGAAATAACAAGCAAACAAACAACAAGCATACAAACAAAGCTAGATTCAGCAGGCCTGGATCTAGTCTATGCTACAGCAAACAAGGTGTACCAATTTCAGTAAGAAACAGTTCAAATATGCAGGCACTATAAGCCTTTAACCAGAAATTCCCAGCTCAGAAGGGCAGAGTCCAGCCTCTCCTCCCACAAGAGTGCAGACCACGAACCTTCTTAATCTAAAATAACTGGCCTGAAGCCCAAGTGCTTAAACCAGAACTAATACACTTTTAGAATAACAGACACTGAGCCCTCAATCAGCAGTTCCCAACTTAGAAGGATGTAAGCTACCTGTACATGGTCTGTTGATCATATCCTCCCAGGCTGACAAATATTGGTCTCCCTTCGAATGACATGAAAAACTAAGCCAATTATTTTTGCTTATATTGCAACATCATCCTTGGAGAAGGCAGAATGCTGCTCACTGCACGGCTCATACTTGCCTTTGACAGTCTGAGAGATCCATCATGTCTCTCTTCATAAGTCCAGAGAGGTACACTTCAAGGCATTGACATCAGCAAGATCTACGTCAGAGTTGTACTGGTATGTGTTCAAGGACTTGAGTGTGTGCAGGATCTGATGCATCCTGGCACCAGGTAAACAATTAACTGTCACTCGTTCCTTGCCCAGCCATATATCTCTGTGTCTTATCATGGAGTCATTTATAACAGGAATGTTCAGTTGGGTCGACACCTGTCTTACAGACTCAGCATCTCTGACTTTGGAATTCTTTGTTCTATGTGAGAAGGTAATCTGAGTGTGCTTTGTGCCTGTGTTTTGTTTTGGAGGTCTTTGAGGATTAGGTTTAGGTTTAGCCTTTAGTATATTTACACCGTGTGAGTGTTTTATGCTTGTGTTCCACAAGAAGACTCCAGTCAACTCAGCTGCACATCTGGAGCTAGCTTGTAGTCTCTAACAAGGGAAACTCCAGTGGTGGATAATTCCCTCCCGAGAGAGAGAGAGAGAGAGAGAGAGAGAGAGAGAGAGAGAGAGATGAGCATAGATCCTGCTGTTCATTTCTGCCTCTCCCGCCCGGCCTGAGCAACACTAATATAGACTGCTAAAGCAGATGGCCAGACACTAAAATTATTCATGAGATCCTACAGTATCTCTCACCTAGAAGCCAACAGTCAAATTCATTCTTTGCTTAAAGAATGATAGTTGCCTTCCTAGTCTAGATCCCTGCTTTAGGGTAGACTGAGGTGTACAATTGAACTCCAGCCCCACTACCTTTTTCCGGTAGTTAGACTGAGTAGCTCCCCTTGTGAGGACTGCCTAACTGGTCAAATGCTGAGATGTCAGAGAGCAAAAGTACAGTTATATCCAGATTTCAAAGGTGTAGGTTACATGGAGGAGTGTGCGGGTGGGTGCAGGGCTGCTGTGATGACCTCTCTAACCTGTGTTATGGCCATGGGAAAGACAAAGTAGCTAGCATGGAAAGTGGTGCCTCACTTCCACAGCAGGTGGTCTGGCTCCAGATGGTTATGGTTCAAGAACCATCATCATTTCAGTGATCCCCAGAGAAGGTAGGAGACCTCTTCTCCAAGTTTAAGATGATGTCAGAGGACAGCAGTCTATCTAAGCTGAGAAGCTATATTTTGGTTTTCTATTTTATTTAACCCCCTCCTCCTCACACACTTTGATTGGCTGACTTCCTGCTAGTCTAGCCCTTCCTATCTCACAATAGCCCCACTCTATGCTATTGCTGTAGTCAGATCCAGTGATTCATAAACCAGAAGGCAAACAATACTATGGGTATGACTGCCTTTAAGGCATACTGAGGCTAAATTTTCTTGGCTATCACGGGGAAGAGTCCAAGTAGGTGAGAGGGAAAGTGGGCAGTATAGTGCCTGCAATATATATTATTGCAGCTACAGATATTTACAGCAAAGGCAAACATTTGGAGTATACGAGCCCTTCATTGGGAGTGAGGTAATATTTTGTTAATGATCAATGCAATGCTTAAGTATCCACATGTTATGTACATGGACAGAGAGAAAAGAATATACATTTTTTTATCAAAACAGATAAAAACACATTAAAAATACATCTGAAAGAAAATGTTAGAGGACAACATTGATGTCTTGTTGTATGATACAATGTCTTAAAGATAGAAACACCACATGGATATGTGTGTGTGTGTGTGTGTGTGTGTGTGTGTGTGTGTGTGTGTGTGTGTGTGTGTGTGTGTGTGTGTGTGTGTGCCTGCATTTGTGGATCTGGATAAAAACAACCATATGCAGTAGGACTTTGGCAAACCATCATACCTCTCAAATTCTTAGCACAAGAAATCTGGACAAGGCCTAAAACAATGGGGGGAGGGGGGCAAAGACAGAAAAATAGGGACACATTTTAAATATTGCTCTTATATACTTAGTTGCTAGAATAACAGGATCTATGCTAGCATGCATTTTCTGAAGTAAATGGTCTGAAACCCAAATATATGTCATTTTATAGTGATTTCAATACTCAGAGTTTTGCCAGAAAAACAGAAATTTTATGAGGAACAGACTAAAAATATGAGGCAAATATCTGGACATTCTGCAACAATATGAACACTTGAGAGGTTTGTAAACCATCCTGTTGTTAAGATCCTAAATGGATGGTTTCATGAACTACCACAAAACAGTTGGATTCTTCCCAACTAAAATACCTAAAAGCAAAGTTAATCACAGTGAGCATAAAGAAAAAGGCTAATTCACATAATTTCATAAAACACTTGTAGCACAGTAAATCGCAAGTACAAGTGTGTCGAAAGGCAGATAATTCTTCTTCTTCTTTCGGCTTTTCACGGTTAGGGGTCGCCACAGCGGATCACCTGTCCCGCTCATGATTGGCAGTGGAGTTTTACAGTGTCGAGTTGCCAGCCCGGCACCCAACCTTCCACAGAAGGCACACACACACATGCACTCACACCTAGGGCCAATTTAGAGTGTCCAATCCACCTGCAGCATGTCTTTAGGATGTGGGAGGAAACCGGAACACCCAGAGGAAACCCACGCGACCACAGGGAGGACATGCAGACTCCACACAGAAGGCACCCCAGCCGAGAATCGTAGGCAGATCATAATTTATTCATTTGACTTGACAAGAAAACTAAATGAGATAGCTGTTGAAATTTATTTTCCAGATACCTAATCCTTTGACATTGTGTTTTTGAAACAATAGAGTCCAACAAAAATTATGAGTTTATATATGTAAGCTAGGAGTGCAGATTTGTGAAAAAAAGACAAATTGACCTGTCAAAAACAAGCTGTGCTTGCTTTTATTTTCATTTCCTGGTAGTCTAATGTATCATATATGCAATTTTTATTGCCCTAATTATGCTGACATTATGTCTTCTGTATTTTGGAGCTTTTCTCTCTCTTAGCCATTGGTGCAACTGGGTTCCTATCAATTAAATTATAATAGGGAATACATACAAAATAAAAGTAAACAAATCAACAATTGATTTTCATTTCATTTCGTTTCATTTTCAGAAACTCACTGTGAAAGAAGTATTGATGTATATTCCATCGATTTCTGTATTTGAAGCTATAAAAAACAAGACTATAAAAAACAAGACCAAAACTACACCAATTTCAAAAGAAAAACAGTTTCCTTGGGATTCAATAAACTCCATGCAGGAATAAAACTCTTCTTGCATGGAGTGGTTTGTGTCCATATAGCACAACAGCGTGCCTTGCATATTCACGAAGGCACGCTGCTGTTCTACCTATACGGACACGAACCATGAACGAGTGCAGGGGGCATGTCCATGTAGTGCATGGACATTGAACACTCCCCCTGCACTCAGAAAGTACTGTACGGCACTTTCTAAATTAATCTCAAATAATATTAGAGATTTACTCTAATATTATGCCAGTATTTCAGTATCCGCGGACACTGAAATGAAATAATGATCATTTCAGTGTCTGTGGACTGAAATAAACAAGAAAGCAATGCAGGGGGTGTGTGACATGTTCTGTGACACAGCCCCTGCATTGCCAAAGTGCCATACGACACCACCACAACCTGCTAAAGCAGGAAATGTTTGCAAATGCACAAATAATGGGGAATAAATACCTCAAAAGGGATACAACACACATATTGCCCACTACACTTAGAAAGCTGATAGAAAACAGGTCATGCATTAGCATGAATTACCGAAGGGTAGAAGTCTGAATGCAAATTTATGCCAGTATTCCCTGACAGCAGTGCATGTGAACAAAGGCACAAATAATCGGAGAAAATTCAATAAAATAGGGATACGTCTGAAAAATTTCTCTCACACACTTAGAAAGTTGATAGAAAACAGGATATGTATTATCAGGAGTCCCTGAAGGATAGAAGCCTGAAAGGCAAATGAATGCCAGTATTTCATGACTGCAGTCCTCAATGAGTTGTCAGAACACCACAAGACTCACTTATATAACATAATAATATAATAATAATATATTCTTTTTTTTAGGCTAAGGAATGTTTAAACATAGCTAAGCGGGTGTGCCCATTATGGCCCTCTGCTTACCATAGCTTAAACATCCCATAGGAGATAAATGCAAATATACAGGTGACATTTCCAAGCTGCAATAGTGAGGTGGTTAGAGTCCTGGCTTTACATGCAGGTGTTTACAGTTTGAGTACCAAGACGGGCAACTTATTTTTCTATGAGAAAGCAGTGCTAAAATTATTTTTGTAAACTTAAATTAAGTAACAACTTTTTTTTGTCAACCAGGGTAGTGGAGCAGGTCCAAAAGTGAGGTGTCAGTCTAGAAAAGATGTGAAACCCCCATATAAACACAAGTGCTCCATACAGTATAGTCACACAAGAATATAATGTAATGAAAGCACATAGGGGGATGTCATGGAAGGTAAACATAAAATGATAATACATCAGTAATGATGAATCAATCCCACAATCCTGATACTTTATAAAATGAAATGTGAGCAATGCTAAGTAGTGCAAAGCTATGCTAAGCTGGTGTAAGCATTGCTTAAATGTTAATGCTAAGCAATAAGTAGCCCAGCTAAGCGGATTTACGCATTGGTAAGCAATGCTCAACATCAAACCCTTTAAGCACTGCCAACCTTATCCAATCAGGTTTGTGCATCACTTAGCTTAGCTCAGCATATTCAAAATGGTTCAATGATGGCAAAGGGCAGGAATTTGGCTCTGTTTATACCTCACAGGTGAGAATACAGCCATAACCAGTTGTAGCTCATCTTTGCAGGCACTGCAGCTGACATAGGAGAGGGATCATGCTTTCGGGCAGAGCACTGGGGCATTCAAGAGTCCAGGGTCATGGTTGTACTCCTAGTGAAAGACCATGAGGAGAGACTGCTGCAGGGCCAGTACCAGGGGTTCCAATACAAAGCAGAGGCTTGGGACCGTCTCGCATGTGATCTCACCAGTGCTACTGTCATCTCTCAAACTGGTGAGTAGGTCCGGTACATTTTGCTGACCTAAAGTGCAGGAAGAGGCAGCTCTTGGACCAGTGGACTCAAGACACATGGGCACAGAATGTCCCAGAAGTGTGTAAGTATCAGTATCAATTAGTGTTTACCAAAGTCCAGCCTGCGTATGTGATCGATAGGTATGCATAAATGTTTCTTTATTTCCTGTACAGCTGCAGATGAGAGGGCTGCAAACATAGATGCCCATGCCAGCAGGTTGCTAAGGCTGCGCCGGGAGGCTGGTGAGTACAAATCAAGCTTGCAGTATTCAGGACAAATAAATAGAAAGGAGTAGAATGTCAACTGCTTGTAGATTAAAATGTGTACTGTGTGTAATGAATAAACAAGACGTTAGCAGAGTAATAGTGATGTACAGGATATCTATCAATAAAAGTGTCAGTACCCTTCAATAAAACTAAAAAACCCAGACTGTTGGGTTTACTTTGGTATGTGGTGGGATGAATCTAAATGTGTACAGGTTCTGCATAGCAACTATGGCTCTGACAGCATGAATTAACTGAGACTCATAGGTTCATAGGCTCATGGGTGTGTACTAGGCTAATGGCTCTGCAGCCTTTACAAGCCTAGCCCTTAGGATTACCCTGGCATCATGCTACCCAACCTTAGTTCCCAGTGCCTCTGTCGAGTAAGGCCACTGGAGTGATCCCTGGGGTGAATTTTCTATTTCCCATCCACTCATCAAGATTTCTCTTGAAGAGGGCCAATGAGGTGCCCTGCTTGACATGTATGGGAAATCTATTCCATAGCATGGGCAGTTTCTGGGTTATGAATCTGTCCCTCCAGCATGTTTTGTTGATTGTGGTAATGAGGTTGAGGTCTCTGGAGCATGTGGTGCATAGAAACTGGGATTTCTTTAGATGTAGCATTTCTAAGAGAGCTGGGTCAGACATGGCTTTGTACATCAAGCAGAGATCACCTCTACGTAGGCGATATGAGACAGAGAATAGCTGGAGCTTTTTAAGTCTGCCCATATAGGACAAATGTTTAAGGCCTAGGATCCTCTTTGTGAAGTACTTTTGCTGCCTCTCCAGCTGTTGCAGGTGTTTAATGAGGTACATGCCAAATGGGACATTGTACTCAGTGATTGGCCTAATAAGGGAAGAGTAGAGGGAGACAATGACCTCTTTCTTCTTGGATGCAAAACCCTTAGTAATGAGATGTGCCACATAGAAGGACTTTCTGACCACAGTGGCAATGTGGTGGTCAAAAGAAAGGTTGCTGTCAACCTGTGTTCCCAGATCTCTTATAATGCCTTCTGTGTTCAGCAGACTACCATCAATGTGGTAATTCATGGGAACTGGGTTTTTCCCAAAGGGGATGATGACACATTTTTTAGCATTGAGCTTAAGGCCATGGTTCTGACACCAGTCATTGGTCTCAGTGAGGCCTTTCTGTAGGATGTCAACATCACTTGGGGAGATGTCTGAAAGCGTCAGAACTATCCATTCAGATGCAACAGGTACTCCACCTCCCAATCAATTGGCGCTACATTCGCATCATCTTATGGGAGCTAAACCGAAGATTCAAGATAGTATAGAGCGTTTTTTGCCCCTACCTGTTCAATTCAACAGAACGACGGGGGACAGATCGCGAAGCAGAGGAAGAACAAAGAGGAAGCTGTCGGGAGAGCCGCAGACGAGGAGAGGACGATTGAGGGAATAAACTCTTTGGTGTTTAACTTTTCCAGTTTAGAATTGTCAGTAACGGACATTACAGTTTTAAATAGAGGACTGTCCTATATTCCTGCACAGGTCAGTAAGCTTAATGAAACGTTTATTGATCTCAGAAAATTTGTAAGAGCTGTGTCTTTGAAGTTGTTTTATAGTAAAAGTATGTCTTCACCATTAGACACACCTGCTATGGTCCCTAATATGTTTAAGAAGAAGAGCACTTTCACTCAACACTACACCCCATGTTGGATTGTTTTGTCAAAGCCTGTGAACAGGATTTATACCTCTACTATTATTCTAAAGATAGGAGAAGTGCTTTATTTTTTAACATGAATCAAGACAAATGGGAATCTGTGCATTCTTTGGTTCATAACAAAGAAGTCATTGTCAAACCGGCTGACAAAGGGGGGGTATTGTCTTGCTGAATACGAGTGACTATGTTATGAGTATGAATGAGCTGTTAGAAGATGCTGAGACTTACAAGAGTATTAATAAGGAAGCTGTACAGCGACACATTTATAATGTCCACCAAGAATTATATGACTTAATGATGGGCAGACAGATAGATCAAGAGCTATATTCTTTCCGTTTTGTAGAACATCCTAAGACACCCTACATTAAAGGACTTCCCAAGGTTCACAAAGGGATTTTTCCCCCTCCTTTACGCCCTATTGTAGTAGGGAATGGTTGGGTCACGGAAAATATCTCTCGCTACATAGAGAAAAAGTTGAGGCCTGTGGTGTCTGACATACCCACTATACTTAGAGATACATGTCAACTGTTAGGCTTAATTTGAAGGAGGTTAATGGGCTGGATCTTGACTCAAGTTTATTGGTTACATTGGATGTTAAGAGCCTGTTCACTTCCATTCCTAATGACTATGGACAGGAAGCCATTAGGTATATATTGAATCATATCAGCAGTATTAGTAGGAATGAACAAGTGTTATTGAACACCCTTTTGGATTTAGTCCTTAATAACAATGTACTTATGTATAGGAACAGCATTTCCTACAGCAATGGGGTGTAGCCATGGGGACTCCTTGCGCTAACACCTATGCCAACCTGGTTGTACATTTCTGGGAGTCCTCATGTTTATTCCAACACTCTAGCTTCTCCAAAGTACTTCTTTACAGAAGGTTTGTGGATGATATTCTCCTCTTGTGGAAGGGGACGGTCTCAGAGCTCCATGCCTTTATTGAAGAGCTTGAATTGACGACAGATTTCTTAAGGTTCACTATAGACTTTTCAGGTACTCATGTACATTTTCTAGATGTTACCATCAGTAAAAACATGGATGGGGGACTATCTACTACTCTATACAGAAAACCATGTTGGAAGAATAATATCCTCAGGTTTGATAGCATGCATCCCAGATTTACATTTAGGAATATTGTCAAGAGTCAGTTCACTAGGATCAACAGGTTATGTGATAATTCAGAGATGTTATTGCTAGAATATCAGAAGTTGGAACAGTTGTTCCTTGATAGAGGATATGATCCTGAGATGATACACATGATTAAGAAAGCGTTTGTAAGTAGGGATGAATTTAATATAGAAAAAGGAAAGTCTATGAGGCCTTTTGGATCTGCCCTTATATGTACAATACACACAGGGTTAATGTTATCCTGAATTTCACCAGTGATATTAAAAACATAATAGAGATCATTACTAAGAACTGGAATATCCTTACAACTGATAGAGATATCACCAAGATAGTTGGCCCCCATCCAACCTTCACATATAGGAATTGTAAGAGCCTCAAGAGAATCCTATGCATAGAAAAACTAGGTGGATCTATTCAACATACAGCCTTGAGTCAGCAGAGATTGGGTACCTACCCATGTGGTAGATGTAATATGTGTACTTGGATTTCTCCCACACAATCTTTTACACACCCTACTCTGAAATATACCTTTGAACCTAAACATACGGCCAGCTGTGATTATATGAATATTATCTACATGGCCAACTGTAGGTCATGTAAAGCCTTCTATGTAGGTATGACCACGAGACGGCTCAAGGACAGGATCTATGAGCATATATATGAAATCAAAAAATCTGACACTAAGAATGCCTTAGCCAAACACATCCTGGAATCTCCAGGACATACTTTTGGTTTTAAAGTTCTACAAAAGAAATGTCCTGATGTTAGAAAAGGAGACAACTTTTGTGAATTAGAAAACTTAGAACTGAGTTGGATTCTTAGATTGAAGGCACATCATCCCCCAGGCCTCAACTTATATGTTAGTATCAGATCAGCATTGAAGATGAGGAGATAACTTACTTTCTTACATTTCATCTTGTGCCAGCTCTGGCCCGTACTATGATTCCATGTACTTTCTAGCATCAGTGGCCATCTATAGGAGGTGCTCCTTTTTCACATTCATCTCTACATGACATTAAACTTTACTTCCAGATAATATTGATTAGTGAGGCTTTGTGACCCTTTTTTGAGGCATTTCATCTAGAGTTCATATAGACACTTGGGTGTTGTATTTAACCATCCTGATTTTTTACACATCATGATAGCAACACCACTACTTTCAGTGATGTTAGTTATATACTTGCATATGTACCTCTATACACATATTTATATTTATGTACATGCAGGAATATTTCCACACTTGTGTTTCAGCCTCCTTTTGCAAGGTTGACATAACATACTTATTTTAAGCATTTTAAGTATGCTCTAAGTTTGTGTGTTGGATCGATATCTCTATATACCAGTACTGTATATAATATGTATAATGCATATAACGCTATTTATTAGAAAGATGTTTGTATGTATTTAGTTCTTATGCATTTAGTTACAGGCCAGTTTTCTGCCTGAACTTATATACACCAGCATTGCTGTTTAATATTGCTCATCCACTATGCCTGATGTTGTTTTTAACTAAGATTTCCTAGTACTTTAGGGGCTGTGGAGTCATTTGTAGTGTTTTTATGAGCTTTTTTATGAGCTTTTTTATGAGTTTTTTGTTTCATGACACAATTTAATTGTTAGATAGTAAGCTCCTAAGTTTTTAAGGAGTTTTTTAAGTGATTTTTAAGTGGGTTTGGTACTTAAAATATGTATATATACTACTTTTTTAACATTGGATGAATACTATAGATGCAGTTGTATTCATTGTAAGGAGTGTACTGATTGATTCATTGTTTAATTGTTTAATTGACCAATTGATTTTTGGTAGGAGTAGCTACTTTAGCTAGGTATATAAATGAAGCTTGCTCCTTTGTGTATTAGATCTGAAGAAGCATGCAGTAGTGCATGCGAAAGCGCTCATCTTTTATGTTATTTTCTTTCTAATAAACAGTGAATCCTTCGTGGTGGTCTCTTTCCATTTTTATGCTTTTAGTAATGAGATGTGCCACATAGAAGGACTTTCTGACCACAGTGGCAATGTGGTGGTCAAAAGAAAGGTTGCTGTCAACCTGTGTTCCCAGATCTCTTATAATGCCTTCTGTGTTCAGCAGACTACCATCAATGTGGTAATTCATGGGAACTGGGTTTTTCCCAAAGGGGATGATGACACATTTTTTAGCATTGAGCTTAAGGCCATGGTTCTGACACCAGTCATTGGTTTCAGTGAGGCCTTTCTGTAGGATGTCAACATCACTTGGGGAGTTAATAATAGCTCCCAACTTGCAGTCATCTGCAAACATTGTCAAACAGAGTCCCTTCATTTCAGCCTGAACTTCAGAGAAGTAGATACCAAACAGGTGAGGACCCAGGAATGAACCCTGTGGGACTCCACTCCTGACTTTTCGGCAGTCTGACTTGGAGTCAATTACTTTTACACTGTGGGTTCTAGCTGTGAGCCAATTTGCAACCCACCTAGTGATATAGGGGTTGATTCCTAGCTTAGTGAGTTTTTCTATGATTCCTGAGTGGGGAATAGTATCAAAGGCCTTGGCCAGATCAAGGTAGGCTGTATGAACCACCTTGCCTTCATCCACAGCTCTGATGACTGACTCAAAGAAGTTGACCAAGTTGAGCAGGCATGATCTATCCTTCACAAAACCAAACTGTGTGGAATCCAGAATTTGGAGATTCCCTATATCCTTGTTTATTAGGTCCATGATAGTGTGTTCCATAGCTTTGCATATCAGACTTGTCAGGCTAATGGGACGATAGTTCCCAGGGTCTGTAGTCACTCCTCCTTTGTGGAGAGAGGTGACTGTAGCAGTGTGCCATTTGGTAGGGACAAAGCCTGAGGTGAGGCTGTGATTGAACAGGGCACACAGGTGAGGTGCCAGTTCACTCTGTAGTTCATGTAGAACACAGCCAGGGTTATTGTCAGGTCCCACAGAAGCTGTATTCCTGGCCTTGGACAGTGCTATTTTAACCTGTGCAGCAGTAATACTGGATGCCTGGTAATCTACTGGTATTGTGTTTGGTCCTTTGGGGAGTGAGAGAGTTAAAGTTAAAACTGAGTCTGTCGGCCGGTATATTGGCAATATCTGTTGGCTCGGTATAGGAGGTACCATTGTGCAGTAGCTCAGAGCAAATCTGGGTATTGCTGTGGAGATTTTTTACATAACTATAGAAGGCTTTGTGGTTGTCTTTACTATCTGCTGCAAATCTGTTTTCATAGCTAGCTTTAGAGGATTTGATGAGGGATCTCAACTTTTTGTTGAGGCTGATAAGGGAGTTTTTCCAGTCTTGGGACTTTACCTTATTCCACATCAGTTTCCTCCTTCTGTTGTAGAGTTTGTTTATGGCAGGGGACCACCAGATTGACTTCCTTTTCTTGGAGGAGATTATCTTGGTTCTATTGGGTATGGCGAGATCCATGCATTTGTGTACGTGTTTGTACACTGCATTGGTATATGATTCGGCCGGCATCCAACTATCCTCCATTTGCATGGGTTCCATGAAGTTTGCCACCTCTGTTTTTAGGAGCCCAAAATTAGCTTTGGAGAAGTTTCTCATGGTGGTTACCTTTGCGGGGGGGGGGGGTAGATTTCCAAGGTGATTAGTTTGTGGTTGGATCTAACCAGGGTGGAGTTGACTACTGGTGTAGAGCAACGGTCGCCCATGTTAGTAATGACCAGGTCAAGGATGTTACTACCTGTAGTGGGGGTAAGAATGACCTGGTCCAGGGCATTGGAATTAATGAATTCCAGGAAATGTTGGGCAAGTGTATTGGTACATGAGTAATTTTCCAGGTTATTGGAGGGGTAGTTGAAGTCACCCAGTATAAGAGTGTTAGGTTGGACCCTAATATCATCTGACAAAGATTGTGAAGCTGTAAAACAGGAGATCAACTGTATGAAATGTTCCATGCACCAAGATCTGATCCCTGAATAGTAATATGCAAACTATTATACTGTATCCCCTACAGTAGTGGTTTGTGTTAACCATCGCTTTCCAGATTGTAATATGTCAAAGTATTAATACACAGTACAAGAACTATCTGCCATGCATGAATGTCAGAATTGCAAGGTCAGATTGTCCAACCAAAACAGTATTAGACAGAAAACAGTCAAGCAAGGATCAGCAGTTCTTCAATAGTTCAATGTGATGACACACGACCTTGTTGTACCATTTTGCACAAACAGGCACGGTTTGAATCCTGGGAGTGGTAGTAAGCTGTATGCATAATTTCACCCAAGAATATGTGAACATGTGTAGAAACAGTCAGGTAGTATTTACAGAAATTTCCTCCACAGGTCTTCCAGGTAAAGAAATGTTTCTATTAGCTGTAAGAAGGCTGTACTAATACACTGTGTACAACACTTCAACTGTCCAACCCCAAGGCTGCAAATGACAGCAAGATAAGTACATACACCAAGCGGTTTCTTCCAATAAATGTCCCTCAATTGTCATGCTGTCATGGCTAGTGGTCATCACTGCCAATAGCCAGGGTGACAGATAGAAATCCAGGTGGAGTATGGCAGTAGCACACACACACACACACACACACACACACACACACACACACACACACACACACACACACACACACACACACACACACATACACCATGAGTGCAGGGCACCCCTGTCAGTGTCACATATGTAACCTTGAATATGTGAATATGTGTAGAAACAGTTAGGTAGTGTTAACAGAAATTACTTCCACAGGTCTGCCAGGTAAGAAAATGTTTCTATTAGCTGTAAGAAAGCTGTACTAATACACTGTGTACAACACTTTCACTGTCCAACCCCAAGGCTGCAAATGACAGCAAGATAAGTACATACACCAAGCGGTTTCTTCCAATAAATGTCCCTCAAGTGTCATGCTGTCATGGCTAGTGGTCATCACTGCCAATAGCCAGGGTGACAGATAGAAATCCAGGTGGAGTATGGCAGTAGCACACACACACACACACACACACACACACACACACACACACACACACACACACACACACACACACATACACCATGAGTGCAGGGCACCCCTGTCAGTGTCACATATGTAACCTTGAATATGCTAATATGTGTAGAAACAGTTAGGTAGTGTTAACAGAAATTACTTCCACTGGTCTGCCAGGTAAGAAAATGTTTCTATTAGCTGTAAGAAAGCTGTACTAATACACTGTGTACAACACTTTCACTGTCCAACCCCAAGGCTGCAAATGACAGCAAGATAAGTACATACACCAAGCGGTTTCTTCCGATAAATGTCCCTCAAGTGTCACACTGTCACGGCTAGTGGTCACCACTGCCAGTACCCAGGGTGACAGATAGAAATCCAGGTGGAATATGGCAGTAGCACACACACAGCATGAGTGCAGGGCACCCCTGTCAGTGTCACATATGTAACCTTGAATATGTGAATATGTGTAGAAACAGTCAAGTAGTATAAGCAGATATTTCCTCCACAGGTCTGCCAGGTAAGGAAATGTATGTATTAGCTTTAAGAAGGCTTTAGTAATACACTGTGTACAAACATTCCACTGCCCAACCCCAGGCCATAGGTAGATGTAAAGTGAGGTCATACCTGGAGAGTAATGAGGAGAGTAAAGATTAGTACAGTTGTGAACAATCGAAGCCTATACAGTTGTAATTAACATATCTCTCTCTCTCTCCCCCACCCTGTCTGCACCAATAATTAATACACAAAATCAACGGGTATGTTTTTCTCCAAACCTACTGTTGGGACATGTGTCCCATTGTTCTACAAATATTGAATTGTTTGATTATTAATGTTCCCCATTCAAATACTATAATTGGTGGCCTGTTGCTATCAATGTAACTTGCATGCCATTATAATGCCAACTGTGGTTCCATATATGCATGTGTTCTGTTTGCTATGCAACTGTTTCAAATCTGTTTTATGGGGTGAATTGGAACACCCATGCATACTGTCATAACTAATCTCAAAATGTGTTGTTCATGACTATCCAACATATTTTGTAAAATCTCAACACCATAGCATGTTACAACTGCCTCATGTACACAGACAACCCTCTCCTCCTCCCAACAAATTCCAACACATGTGAGAGATGCAACCATATAGCCAAACTGGAGGCTAAGCTCTCTCAACTCAGTACTGGCAAAACCAGTCAGGAGGAGAAGGAAACCACACTCACTACAATTCCAGTCTCACATAGACCTACCACGACAGCAAACCAAACACATAATCACACAAAACATACTGAGGCTCTAAATAAAGATCTGCCTAAGCAGCAGAGACCTCCAAAGCAGACACCCAAGCAACCGCTACCCCAAAATAAAACACGTGCAACACATATCTCACAAAGCCAGTGTGCCGAACAGTCACAGCCCTTAAGGTTAAACAACACACCTGATACACTTGTAATAGGTGACTCTATCGTCAGGCACACTGACGTCCCGCTCACCAGGCTGAACAAGGAGAAGGTCACGGTGAGCAGCCTGTCTGGTGCTGGGATCCGCCACATAACACAAGCACTCAGGTCACTCCAAGGCAAGTACAAATATGACTCAGTCATTGTCCATGCTGGTGTGAATGACCTGAGATGTACCTCCCTGGACTACATGAAAAGAGACATACAGGAGCTCTCTGAGCATGTAGCCCAGGCTGGTATGACCCTGACCTTGAGTAGCATCTTACCCTCACCAAGAATGATGCCACAGTATGAAGACAAGATGATTAATTTCAACAATTGGCTTAGGTATTGGTGTCATTCAAAGGGGATCCAATGCCTGTCAGCTTGGGATGATATGCACGACAAGCCACGATGCTTTGCTAGGGACAGCTTGCACCTGTCACCCCTGGGCTTTCGGATATTAGCAAAGGCTCTTGCTACCCCCATAGTGCCTTTTTTAGACAAGGCTCAAAAGACAAACCCACCTCCATAGGTATCACAAGGGATAAGAAACTAAGAGTAATGCTACTCAACGCTAGAAGTCTAAACCTCAAGATGCACGCACTCGAAACTCTCCTTAGCATGGAGAACATCGATATCTGTGCAGTAACAGAAACCTGGTTCAGGGCTCCCGAGAGCACCCCAGCACTACCAGGTTATACCTCATACCATGCTTTTCGGCCCCAAAACTTGGACCGAACCACAAAAGGAGGGGAGTATCGATATTCATCAAAGATACCCACACCTCCAGGTTGGTGGCAAATATCCATGTGCAACTAACAGTGGGTAAAACTGCCTTCCAGTTTATAGCCTGCTACAGACCACCCTCCCAAACCCAGGAACCCCACTCGGCCTTCCTGAGAACACTGGAAAATATGAAGGTCTCTCCGAACACCATTATATTGGGCGACTTCAACTACCCAAACATAGATTGGGAGCATTACTCTAGCTCCAACACCCTTGCCCAAAGGTTCCTAGAATTCATAAACTCAAATGCTATGGAACAACTTGTTACCACTCCCACAAGAGGGGAAAACATACGAGACCTGATCATCACCAACATGGGGACTCTATGCTCCAGACCAGAAGTGTATCCCTCACTGGTAAGATCAGACCATAAACTGATCTCGCTGGATATTCACATCCCGACCCCACCCCCTGCCCAGAAAACCACAGTGAAAAACTTCTCTAAAGCAAATTTCACACTCCTCAAAACTGAGGTGGAATACTTCAAAGCCCCTGGGCCTGTGGAAAATACGGCCCAGACCGCAGAATCCTTTATAAATGCATTCTATGAACACCTTCAGGACTGCATGGATCATGCAATCCCAAATAAAACCAAGACCCAATCCTCCAAAGGCAGACGACCTGTCTGGTGGACCCCAGCCATAAATAAACTATACAATAGAAGGAGGAAGCTACTACATGATAGAGCAAAATCCCAAAAAGGGAAGGCATCTCTGATCAGTATTAGCAAAAAACTAAGGGCACGCATAAAATCGTCAAAGGCCAGCTTCGAGAGAAAAATTGCACAGGACACTAAGGATAATCATAAGGCTTTCTTTAGTTATGTTAGGAACCTGGGTGGGAATTCCCAGATATGCTCAGAATTAGTCCAAAATGACAAAAAATGCACTGATCCCACAGACATTGCCAACATCCTAGCTGACAGGTTCAGTGCAAACTTCCCCTCCCCACCAAAAGGGCAAATATCTATCCCAGCAGAGTGCTGCCCCTGACATCTCAGATGCTCAGGTGGGAGCCACCCTCTCCAAAGCAAAAACACAGCATCAATGGGACCAGACGGTGTCCCAGGCTGCGTCCTACATGAACTCCAAGAAGAGCTAAACCCAAACATAAAACTACTGTTCAATCTCAGCCTTACTACAGGATATGTACCCAAAGAGTGGCGTACAGCTACAGTGGTCCCTCTCCACAAAGGTGGTGCCTCAACGGACCCTGGAAACTATCGCCCCATAAGCCTGACTAGCTTGGTCTGCAAAGCTATGGAAAGGATCATCATGGACCTCATAAATAAAGATATTGGGGACCTACAGACACTGGATCCGACCCAGTTTGGCTTTGTTAAGGGCAGATCCTGCCTCTTAAACCTGGTTGACTTCTTTGAAACAGTCACCAAGGCCATTGACGAAGGGAAGGTGGTCCACACAGCCTATCTGGACCACGAAAAGCCTTTGATACAATACCCCACTGGCATTATAGATAAGCTCACCAGCTTAAATATAAACCCCTATGTCACTAGATGGGTTGCAAACTGGCTCAAGGACAGAACCCACATGGTTAGAATTGCTGGAGCCATGTCAGACTCCAAACCAGTTACAAGTGGCATCCCACAAGGCTCAGTCCTGGGACCTCTTGTTTGGTATATATTTCGGAGGTACAGGCCAACACGGAAGGACTGTGGCTGACCAAGTTCGCAGATGACTGCAAACTGGGCGCCAAAATCGACTCTCCAGCCGACACAAGCATCCTCCAAAAGGGCCTCATAGAAACAGACAACTGGTGCCAGAGCCATGGCCTCAAGCTAAACGCCAAAAAGTGTATAGTCATCCCCTTTGGCAAAAACAAAGTGCCCACAAATTACCACATAGGTGGTAATCCATTAAGTACAGAAGAAGTAATTAGGGACCTGGGGACCCATGTTGATAGCAATCTCTCATTTGACAACCACGTGGCAAAAGTGGTTAGAAAAACATTTTATATAGCCCACCTAATCATGAAGGGATTCACATCTAGATTAGGGGAGGTCATCGTGCCTCTTTACTCATCCCTCGTCAGGCCCATAATTGAGTACAATGCCCCTTTTGGGATGTACCTTACCAAACACCTGCAGCAACTGGAAAGACCCCAAAAGTACCTCACCAAGAGGATCAAAGGGCTCAAACAGATGCCATATGCTGCCCGATTAAAGAAACTTCAGCTCTACTCAGTGGCATACCGCCTGCTCAGAGGTGACCTGTGCCTGACGTATAAGGCCATGTCCAACCCGGAATTAAGGGACATGCTGCACCTCAAAAATCCAAATCCCATCGAGCTACACGCCAGAGACTTGAACCTCAGCACTGAAATAAATAGGACATGCTGGAGGGACAGATTCATAACCCTGAGGCTCCCTTCACTCTGGAATAAAATCCCAGTCCAGGTTAGGCAGAGTCCCTCATTGACTCTTTTCAAGAGGAATCTTGATGAGTGGATGGGAGATCATAGGTTTACCCCGGGTATCACTTCTGTGTCACTGTTAGACAGAGGCACAGTATACTAACCTCGAAAAAGGGCATAGCAAAATTAATTTAAAATGGGTGGCGAAAGCCAAACATACTCTGGCTAGGCTTATAAATGCCCTAGGGCAGATAGCCTAGTATGAACCTATGAACCTATGTCTGGGGAAGGCAGATCCCAGTGGATCTGCCAGTCCCGCCTCATCTGGCCATGGCATTAGGCTCCAGCACATCTAGGATTCAACTCGGGACATCCTAGTCCGCTGGTCCTGCACCACTTTTGGCTGGAACTGACTCAGGTGAAAGGTCCCAACCCCCCCCAGAGCAGACTTGGACAGGAAACTGTCACCCATAGGCAGGTCCAGGGTTTGGTGCATAGCACTATCCAAAAGGAGTTTGGTGGACAGCTGCACCAGATTGAGGGCCACCTGGTGCATCTTGAGGGTCACCCTGCCCCTCCTGTCCAGACCCCAGCACAGCCACCTTTCAGGCTGTGAAATTGCAGTGGTGACTGCCCATGGGTGGGGACCTCAATCCCACTGTATCCATTTTGGAGCTCATGGGCATCTGATTCCCAACCACCCTCCCCGTCCAAGGTGTCTACCCCGAAATGTGTCATATACCACCTCTATTGGCTGTCTTTTCTGTCTTGTCTGTCTTCCTACCCACATTGCCTCCCCAAATATACCTACTATCCTTCCCCAACATCCCACTATAACCTTAAAAAAAAGGCCATCTGTCCCCCCCAAAAATGTCTCCAAACCTTCCAACCTGGGCTGACCCTCTAATATACTTATTCCTAATCCTGTCCACCCTCGTCATACCCAGTGCAAATCTTAACATCTTTAACTCTACCACATCCAGCTCAAACTCCTGCCTTTTTGTCAATGCCACTGTCTCCAACCGATATAACATAGCTGGTCTCACTACCCTCTTGTAGACCTTCCCTTCCCTTTCACTCTTACAGGTACTCATCTGTCACAAATAACTCCTGACACTCTTCTCCACCCACTCCATCCTGCCTGTACTCGCTTCTTCACCTCTCTTCCACACTCACCGTTTCTCTGAACTATTGACCCCAAGTATTTAAACTCATCCACCTTCGCCACCTCTACTCCTTGCATCCTCACCATTTTTCTATCCTCCCTCTCATTCACACACATATCTTCACATGCATTTGCAAATATATCAGGCACTACAGGGATGTAACACTAGTAGAAAACAGACACTGGTGTGAAACTGCATACCCACAACCAATTGCACCACAGTCACAGTGACATACCAGTAAGCAAACTGAACACTACAGTATAATGACTGTCTGAGCAACAATATCCCGTTTGCCACTCGCACATTATCCCTACATATACTTCCCCAAGTCACAGTGTAGTGGGAATCTTGAGGTTATGGGACATGTCACACTCTCCCCATACAAACATATACAGGTGATAGGGAACCAGAAACTGGAGCAGCATGCACAGTCAGATAGAAAGGGCTCATGACACTCACATGTACCCCCTTCCTACACATCCCAAATAACATGTACGCATTACACTGCTACACAATCCTGACAGTCTGTTAGCAATGGCCAGACATACACAGACTTCTCAAATGTACAGTTTCCCACAGAATGTATAGGCATAGGACTCATATCTATGGCCACTTCCTTGTTACATGTCTGGGGATCTATGACATTAGTGGGATGGTAGCAGGAATGAAGGCAATAAATAATGATACTACATACCTCTGAACCTCTTAGTGCATGACATCTGGACAGAGCTTGACATAATTGGAGGACAGAGGCCCAAACACAGGGGTGTACTGGACATACTGCTGCTATAAATTTAGACAGTTGCTGGTGTTACCGGGTTTGTTGTCACATATCTTTTCTGAGGGATATGAAGTCAGTAATACCAATTGATGTTAGCATTTCCTGACTGCATTCCCCAGAGTATCTTACTGATTAGCCAAGGACAACAACTGTCTGGGGAACAGACCAAACATATGAGCTATGCATCTGGACAGTGTCTAGGCCTCTGAACCATGTAGAGGTATGATCACAGTCATGTAACAGAATGGAAATCCCCTGACAGTTGCTAAACATGTCAACCAACACCTTATGAAGCACAGTAATGCCAACACAACACCCCCTCACATCAGCTCTGGGCAATTACCCATGTATATTCAAATAAGGCATGCACTACAGGGATGGAACTATTGTGAAAATCAGATAGTGGTGCAAAAATGCCCACCCAAAACATTTGCACAACAGTCACAGCAACATACCAGTACCCAAAATGAACTCTAGAGTAGAACGACTGTCTGAACAAGCATATCCTGATTACCAGTCACACACTACACCAACATATACTGGCCAAATTCACAGTGCACTGGGAATCCTGAGATGTTACAGGACATTTCACAGTCTGCCCTTACAAGCATACAGACCTGATAGACCTCCAATAGGCGTAGCACCATGCACAGTCGGATAGGTAAAGGTTGTATGGCACTCACTTCTGCTACTCTCCCTACCCAGCCCAACAAACATCTACATATAACACTGCTACACAATCTTCCCAGTCTGTTCACAATGGCCAGACATACATAGGTGTCATATGTACAGATTTCCACAGAATTTCCAGGGTGCGTAACCATAATCCTGGCCACTGCTGCATACCATGGCCAGGAGTCTGCTAGGTCACTGAGATGATAGCTGGAGTGCAGTCAGTAATTAATGATATACCATACCTCTGCACCTCATAGTGCAGGACATCTGGACAACGCATGACGTACTTGAGGGATAGGGGGCTGGAAAGAGGGACATATCACACACAATGGTTTTACAAAGTGAAACAGTAGCTGGTGTTACATGTGTTGTTGTAACATAACATCCCTGAAGGATAAGATGTCTGGAACACCAATGGATGCCAACAGTTAGTTACTACAGTCCTCACATTATCCTAACGACCCAACAAAAACAGACATTGTTTGAGGAACAGACCAAACATAACAGGCAAACTTCTGGCCACTCTGTGGACAACATGCCAGTTGAGAGGTATGTTAGAGGCATATCACTGTCAGATGTCAAATCACTCAGTAAATGCATGTCCAGATGAACCCTGTAAATCTAGCATCCTCCAAGCGTATAACAGCACAAATAACATACAATCTGTACCCAATTCTGAAGCTTTGTCCCCCATGTTGTTGGGCTGTCTCCACATGTCCTGTCCTGTGAGGTATTCCCACCTACTGTCTGTAAAGCTGCAGCCCTCACACCTCCATAATGTCCCCTGCACAGGCAAGGAAAAGGGGCAAGGCCCACATGAAGGATGTCCCATATGTTGGAACTAGAAGCAGTGTCCAGGCCCTTAATACTATGTGGGCACCTACATAGCTGTATGGCCTCAGTAATACCTGACAGGGCAACATCAACCCCCTCAAGGTAGGCGGAATGCTTGTGGTGGACAGCAGCAATACACAACTACTAACATAGGTGGAAATAATCGCAGGATGGGCCAAGAACAAACAGGGGCCTCACTGGCAGCCATGTCACCTTGTTCTGCACAAGCAAATAAGCTCACAGGTAATGTACCCTAAGGCTGTTTTTGAGGGCAAACTAGATACACCCACCAAGGCTAATCACTAGGCCTTCCAGACATGTGTCTGTAATTCCAGAGGCAACACACATATCTGCTCTGTAGTGGAGGTCAGTAACACCATATATACATATGCCATAGATATAGGCAACCAGCTGCAGACAGATGATGTGTAAACATCACCCCCTTGTCCCCCATAGGTACACATGTGCATGTACAGCACCTGCCTCCCTCCCCTCATGATCAGGAAGCAGGTCTGTAATTCCCTATCAAAGGCAAGACATAGAGGTCTCCATAAGCCTGATACCATTCCTGGCTGCATCCTACATGAACACAAGCATGGGCTGTCAGACCCATTCTGCAGTGTAGTTAATCACAGCCTAAGCACCGGTGTCATCCCATCTGCACAGAGGACAGACAGAAAGCTGATAGAAAACAGGTTATGCATTAGCATGAATGTTGTGAAGGATACAAGTCTGAAAATGAAATGTACGCTATTATGTCATGACAGCAGTCCTCAATGACATGGCCAAAAACCTCAATACTCTCCATTTAATATAATAATATAATATTAATATCCAATAGGAGATAAATAAAAATATACAGCTCAAATCCCCAAACCCAGATAGTGCAGGCATGCATGGCTCCAGTACTACAACAGGCAATCCAATTTTACATAGGAAAGTAGTGTTAAAATTACTATTTTCATATTAAAATATGTGGCAAGTTATTTTTGTCACACATAGTAGTGTAGCTGGTGTAAAATGGAAGTGTGAGTGCATATAACATGTAAAATCATCCATGTATACACATGTCCCATACAGTATAGTTACACCCCTTGCTACTGTAATGCTGTAATGAAAGCACATAGAGCCATGTCATGCAATGGAAATCATATACACTTACTAAATGAAGTAATTAGTGTGATATTTTATAAGAATGAACTGTGAACAATGGTTAGCAATGCTCAGCTATGCTTAGCAGGTTTAAGCATTGTTCAAACATGAATGCTAAGCAGCAGGAAGCTCAGCTAAGCAGATTTGTGCACTGGTAAGCATCGCTAAGTAGTCACAGACCTCAGGGTTAGGGCACAGGTCAAGGTAAGGGGATAGCCCTACTAACTATCCCCTTACCCTAACCCATGCCCTAACCCTAAGGTCTGTGACTGCTAGCCTGCTCGGTCTAACGGGATCACGAGAGTGCACTTTTGTTAAAGTGTGCTTTCGAGTTAGTGTGGGTGTACTTTTGAAGTTCGAAGTAGTGAACTTTCATTCTTCAAATGTACACCCACATATATATGTGTGTGTATATATATATATATATATATATATATATATATATATATATATATATATATATATATATATATATATATATATATATATATATATATATATATATATACATACTCATAACATGTAGTGGAGTCATACCTCAGAACCATACCTTTCAACCTCTTAGTGCAAAATATTTGGCCAAAGGCTGTCCAAATGACATATTTTAAATATTGGTCTTATAAATGTAGAATGTTGCCAGAGTGACAGGGTTTGTTTCAGCATACATGTTCTGAAAAATGTGAGTTCTGAAACTGAAATGTATGTCATCATTTACTGTCAGAAATCCTCAGATCATCACATTGATTTACCAGGGATATAAAAATAATGAATCTGTGGAACAGACCAGAAATATGAGCAGTAAACCTGGAAATACGGCAACAATCTGGACAGTCGAGAGGTAGACTCAGAACCCCTTAGTGCAACAAATCTGGACCAAGCCTGACAAAGTGGGGGGAGAAAGGCATGAAAATAGGGACAGATCCTGAAGGAGTATATAAGCTGACACAGTTGTTGCAGTAACACTCTCATGTCTGTCCTAACATATATTGACTGAAATAGCACAAGTCCAACACTCAATTACTTCTCACTAGTTAGTGACCGGAATCCTCACATCATCCCACTGATGTGTCAGAAGTACACAACAGTTATGGGGGCCAGGCAAATATCTGGAAATAACATCACATTAGGGGAACTACACTCAGCTGCTAAGCATGTCACCAAACACTGTCCAAACTACAGTCAGACTGACGCAACAAAAACCCAAATCCTCTATGGGGAATTACGCATGTATTGGCAAACATATAAGGCACTACAGGGCTATAACAGCACTGAAAAACAGACACCAATGTGAAAGTGCATGCCCACAACCGATTTCACCACAGTCACAGTGACATACCGGTAAGCCAAGGGAACAGTACAGTCTGAGGACTGTGTGAACAAAAACATCTCAACATGTTTGCCACTCACACACTACCCCTACATATACTGGCCCAATTCACAGTGTAGTATGATGCCTGGCCGTAGTATGGGACATGTCTCAGTCTGCCCCTACAAACATATATAGCTAATAGACCACCAGAAACAGGAGCAGCATGTACATGCAGATAGAAAAGGCGTCATAACACATACATCCGCCTCCCTCCCTACACAGGCCAAATAGCATTGACTCACTACACTGCTATACAGTCCTGACAGTCTGTCAACAATCACCAGAAATGCACAGACCTCTCAACTGTTCATAATCAGACTGACTGTCCAGGCTTTGTCCTAAAATATAAGGCCTCTTACACATAACATATCTGGCAGTCTGATGCATCACTGGGATGGTATCAGGAATGAAGGCACTAAATAATGATATACCCTACCTATCACCCTCTTATTGCATGACATCTTGACAAAACCTGACATACTTGGGGACAGACGCCCCAAAACAGGGGCATATGTGGAATATTGCTGTTCTAAACTGAGACAGTTTCTGGTGTAACAGAGTTTGTTGTAACATATCTTTTCTGAGGGATATGAAGTCAGAAACACAAATGGATTATACCATTTACTGACTGCAATCCCCACAGTATGCTACTGATTTTCCAAAGACAAAAAATGTCTGAGGAACACACCAAGCATGACAGTTTAGAGTTATGTCAACCACATAAGAACTGTCAGGCTTAAAATGAAGCAGAAAAGCCATGTCCACACAAATCCTGTTAAACTAGCATAAATTCAAACTAATAACCGCAATACTTACATTCTGTCCTTATGTCTGGAACATTCTCCCCCAGTTTGTTGGGCTGTATCCACAGTTTTCGTTGTAAGAGGTATTTCCAACTACCCTATTTGATGCTGTTATTCACACACCTCCATGAAGTTCTCTTCACAGGCAAGGAAAAGGGGCAATACCCACATGAAGTAATCCATTATAGGAGTGTGTTGTCATGCCATTGGATATAGGAATAACACCACAGCTGTTCTGCGTGCAATTAGCAAGTGGGGGACACCAATTGGTGCACATGCCTTCAGCTGCTCATGAGTATTACCTACAAAAGGCAAGCTGCTGCCTATGCAAAACAGATGTATACCCTACATCTGGGAGAGAGAAAAAGAGAGAGAGACACACACACACACACACACACACACACACACACACACACACACACACACACACACACAGACCAAGAAGCAAGCTACACATAGTGGAATAAAACCAACCATACCTGGAAAAAAAGGTATGTCAAACAAGTAAGCATGTAATAGAATGCAGTAGGGGTATGTAATAATGGGAAATAGGAAGTACAACAAATATGCCTCAACAAGACTTACTGTACTGATATATTGTTGATCAGAACCTATGGCAATATCAACTGGGCCTGTCTGCAGTGATATAGATCACAGCTCAGTCCCCTTAGTCACCCCAGGAAAGGATGGCTCACATATGACTACTACTGGAGTGTGTGTTGAACAGTACTGACTCTGTGATACTGCTAGGCCAGCTACTGGGATGTCATAGATATCCATATGTTAATTGTGAATACAACTATGATATACATGTCTCTCGCAGAAATGTGAGAGACCTATACAGGGTATTTGCATAGTGAAATACTGTTGCAGATGTGTGTGTTGAACTGCATGTGATGTACTGAGCTCATACCATTCAAAGGTCCAGTGTTATGCACACTGACCATAAGTGTACCTCATATTTGTAGTCATTTACTCATAGAGTTGTGCTATGTCTGGCAAATCATTGGTGACCTGTGAAGACTGACATTACAAAAGCTCCTTCTCTTTCTTTTGGCTGCTCCCGTTAGGGGTCACCACAGCAGATCATCTGTCTCCATTTCCTCCTGTCCTCTGCATCTTGCTCTGTAACACCAACCACCTGCATGTCCTCTATCACCACATCCATATATCTTATCTTAAGCCTTCCTCTTTTCCTCTTACTTGGCAGCTTCATCCTTAACATTCTATTCCCAGTATACTCAACATCCCTCCTCAGCACATGTCCAAACCAACATAATCCCGCTACTCTCTGGCTTGGTCTCTAAACCATCCAACCTGGGCAGACCCTCTATCATACATATAACTAATCCTGTCCATCCTCATCACACCCAGTGCAAAACTTAACATCTTTAACTCTGCCACATCCAACTCTGATTCCTGCCTTTTTGTCAATGCCACTGTCTCCAACCCATATAACATAGCTGGTCTCACTACCGTCTTGTAGACCTTCCCTCTCACTCTTAATGGTACTAGTCTGTCACAAATCACTCCTGACACTCTTCTCCACCCTCCCCATCCTGCCTGTACTCCCTTCTTCACCTCTCCCCACACGCGTCATTACTCTGAACTGTTGAACTCACCCACCTTTACAAACTCTACTCCCTACAGCCTCATCATTCTTCTATCCTCCCTCTCATTCACACACATATATTCTGTCTTAGTCCAGCTGACCATAATTCCTCCCCTCTCTAGAGCATATCTCCACCTCCCCAGTCTCCTCAACCTGTTCCCTACTCTCACTACAGATCACAATGTCATCTGCAAACATCACAGTTAATGGGGACTCCTGTCTGATCTTGCCCATCAACCTGTCCATCACCACTGCAAATAAGAAAGGGCACAGTGCTGAACCCTGATATAATCCCACCTTCACCATAAATGCACCTGTCACTCCCACTGCAGAACTCACCACTGTCACACTACCTTTGTACATATCCTGTAGCACTCTTACAGATTCCTCAGCCACTTCTGACTTCCTCATACAATACCACAACTCCTCGCTAGGCACCCTGTCATATGATTTCTTTAAGTCCACAAAGACACAATGCAACTCCTTCCAACCTTCTTCATACTTCTCATCAACACTCTCAGAGCAAACATTGCATCTGTACTGCTCTTTCCTGGCATGAAACCATACTGCTGATGACTAATCCTCACCTCCCTTTTTAACCTAGCTTCCACTACTCTTTCCCATAACTTCATGCTGTGACTGATCAATGTTATCCCTTGGTAGTTATTACAGCTTCACACATCATCCTGATTCTTATAATTGGTAATCAAACACTTTTTCTCCACCCCTCATGCATCCTCTCACTTTCCAAGATTACATTAAACAAGCTGGTTAAAAAAACAACAGCCATTCCTCCTAAACACCTCCATGCTTCCACAGGTATGTCATCGGGACCGACAGCCTTTCCATTCTTAATCCTCTTCATAGCTATCCTTACTTCCTCCTTGCTAATCTGTTGCACTTACTGATTCACCATACCCACATCATAAAACCTACTCTCTCTCCCATTCTCTTCATTCAACAGCCCCTCTAAGTACTCTTTCCATTTGCTCAACTCACTCTCCTCACTTGTGAGTACGTTTCCCTCATTATCCTTTATAACCCTTAAATGCTGCACATCCTTCCTAGCTTGGTCCCTCTGTCTAGCCAATTGGCACAGGTGCTATTGTCCATCCTTAGTGTCCAACCTTTCATACAATTCTTCATACACCTCATCCTTAGCCTTTTCCACCTCTCTCTTTGCCATGCACCCCCATCTCACTATACTCCTGTTTACTTTCTTAATCTCTCTGACAATCCCCCTTCTTCTTTGCCAACCTCTTTCTCTGTTTACTCCCCTGTACTTCCTCATTCCAACACCAGGTCCCCTTGTCCTTCTTCCTCTGTCCAGATGTCACACGAAGCACATTTCTAGTTGTCTCCCTTACTAGCTGTGCTGTAGTTACCCAGATATTCAGTAACTCTTTACTGCCTCTCACTGCCTGTCTTAACTCTTCTCTGAACTCAACCTCACAATTACCCTTTTTCAGTTTCCACCATTTGATCCTGGGTGCTGCCCTCACACTCCTCCTCCTCCTCTTGATCAACAACACAATCCCACAGGCCAACATTCCATGTTGACTAACTACACTTTCCCCTGTCACCAATTTACAGTTTTGAATCTCCTTCAAACAGGCCATCCTGCATAGGGGATAATCCACCTGTGTGCATCTCCCTCCACTCTTGTATGTCACCCTATGCTCCTCTGTTTTGTTAAAATATGTATTCACCACAGCCATGTCCATCCTTTTTGCAAACTCCACCACCATCTCACCTTCTGCATTATTTTGCTTAACACCATACCTACCCTTCACTTCCGCATCCCCTCTGTTCCCTTCACCAACATGCCCATTGAAAGCTGCTCCAATTACCACTCCCTCACCCTTGGGTACAGTCATCACCACTTCATTCAACTCAATCAAAGATTTTTCTGTGTCATCCATTGCACATGCAACTAGCAGGGCATATGCACTAATAACAGTCATCATTACACCATCAATGTCCAGCTTCATTAACATCACTCTATCCAACACTCTTTTCACCTCCAAAAACACCCTTGCCATACTCTTCCTTCAGGATAATTCCTACACCATTTCTCCTCCTATCCACACCATGATAGAACTATTTGTACCCGACTCCAATACACCTAGATTTATGCCTCTTCCATCTGGTCTCTTGCACACACAATATATCAACCTTCCTTCTGTCCATTATATCAGCTAGCTCTGTCCCCATAACAATCATACTACCAACATTAAAAGTTCCTGCCCTCACTAACACACTCCTAGCCTTTCTTCTCTCTTCTTGCCATATGCACGTCAGACATCCTGTAGGGTACGTCTGTGAATGCAAAGGCCACTGTTCTGTCAAATGACTTGTGTGTTACAGCAATATTAAGAAAGTGTCACTAAATATGGACCATCTCCCCCCATGTATGTGTGGCATCCTCCAGATGTCCTGCTCTAACAGGTTGACATGAATGACTGAGCAGCAAGAGTGTAAATACAGTGTGCCATACTGACACAGAACAGAAATGTATATCAGGTATTACCTGTGCACATCTATGTATGAGTAGGTGTACTTGGCTGCCTCATAACAACAGACATGGGATGCAAAATGTCAGGAAAATAAGCTGTACATGTTGTACGTGTGTGTAATCTCAGTTTCTGTGCATCCAACAGAGTTAGATTTCTACAGCTACTGGTTGTTGCATTACCCTGACACAGCCATGGATGGGTACTAGAATAAGCATGATTATCAGTTTGAAATTTCAGAGGTGTCCAACCATGTTATAACCTTGTGTCCATGCCTATTACAAACAGCCATATGACCATTAACATACCTGTATGGACTCAGCAAATACCCTACCTGTAAAGCCTGTCTTCACCAAAGTAGAGTAAACAGCAGCAATACACAAACCACATAATTGGTCACTATGTCAGCTGTACAGGTCAGAGTAGGAACAGGCATCAATTTGGCAGTAAGTCAACCTTTGTCTGAATGAGCATATAAGGTCCCACGTGGATTACTGTAAGGCTATGGGTACAAACTGGACACATCCACCAAGGGCAATTACAAGGCCATCTTCACATATGTCTGCAATCTCAGAGGCGAAAACACAACCCACCCTGTAATGGTGGTCAATCACACCACATACACACACACACCATAGCTAAAGGCAACCTGCTGCAGACAGGTTTAGGGCAAACATCACCCCCAGCTCACCATCAGTGTTGGTGGATATGCACAGCACCTGCACCCCTCCACTCATCATCAGGGAGCAGGTGCATACTGCCTAATCAAAGTCAACAAAAGCAAGTATTCATGGGACCTGAGAACATTCCTGTCTCTGTCTGCATCCTACATGAACTCAGGCATATGCTTCCAGCTCCATTACACACTGCATGCAAGCAAAGCCTGAGCACCATTGGCATCCCATCTGCAAGGAAGATGGCCACTGTCACCCCCCCTACACAAACATGAATGATGAATGGTGGTTTATGAAATGTACTGGCCCTGACTAGGGGGAACATGACACATTAGGACCAGAAGTGCAATACATGTTCATACTGTGCTGATAGATGACAGGGGTATGATGTGGGTTTAAGTGGTGGCTACTGATAGGCAATATTGATGTGCTGGCTCTGTAAATAACTCTGGGAAATGTCTGAGGTCCTGTGATGTGTTTCCCTATTTATGTCTTCCAGGTGCCATGAAGCGTCAGCCGGCATACATTGCTGAGGAAAATGCAGCCATTACAGTGGCAATACTGCAGCACAGTGTGGTGATGTTCGGCCAGGGCTGACAAAGTCTGTGGGAGCAGACTGCCCTGTGGGACTACCTTCTCCACAGAGTGAACACCTTGGACCACCATGGCCGCATATACGATCAAGTCAGGCATCGGGCATCTGACCTGATATGTCATGCCCGGCAAAGGGCTGCTGCTGTGGCAAGGGACTGTTCCTCCACAGGTGGGGGTCCTGCTATGCAGGTCCCACTTACACCAACGGTGGAGCTCCTTGCCAACCTTGGGGCAGCCCCCACACAACAACCAACACATGAGACACCAGTTGTGGAGGTGGGCGGCACCCAGGTAACAGGCGAGGAGTGTCCAGGTAAGGCCACAGTGTACATCAATTTAAGCATGTAGCAGTCATACTGTCTTCAATAGAGTAGCTAGATACATACAACAGTTCAAACTGCATTTGTGGGTGGGGTTTAGTAATGCATACAAGTGCACATCTATGGCGAAGGACAGCAAATTATGTACTATCATAGCTTGTGCTGTACCTGTGCAGACACGTAGCATTCATCTTGTACCAATGCCAAATGTGAGTCTGCTGACAATACCTCTCCCCCACAACTACATAGGTCCCTCTGGTCTGCATGTGGGACAGCAGCCTTAAGCTGGTGACTATGGGATTTTCCAGTTATGGCTCACCAGTACCCCAGGAATGTTAAGGTCATGCATGTGACCATGCACACAACTGTTACTCTCAGGTATTTTGCAATATCTGCATGCTCACTTGTGGTGGGGTTAAATGCATTGCATCACAGTGGTCATCACAGGGGCCTATTTGCATGAGATGTCACATACCTGTAGCATACCTCACAACCTGTCATTGTAGGAAATTTGGTCAAAGACTGACAAAATGGGGAGATGAAGGCTCAAAACTAGGGACATATTTTATAAATTAGTGTTATACAGTGCATATAAATGGTGTACACACACACACCTGTTAGAATTCCAGGTATTTGTGAAATACAAAAATGACAGCACAATAACACATTTTCAAACCTTTCCAACATTTCAATTATGACACATACAAAACTTACAAGAAGCTAGATGCATACGCGTGCACAGGCTGAAGCTAATACAATGTTGAAGCAGCTTTTGATATTATTACAGCATTACATCTTCTTGGGTACACACCTACCATCAATTACAGAGACTCTTTGATTAACAGCAAATAACGGTTAGCTGTCCTAACAGGATCATCCTAAATTTACTTAGTTGCCTGCTACAGCAACAGCCATAATTCACATACAGCTTATGAAACAGCAAAGGGATCTCATTTGTGTAAGGTATCAGCCCAGAGAAGGGTACACACACACATTTCCACAGCATTGCATATACCATATACCCTAGCCCTGAGCAGCCTCCTACCATCACCCAGAATGATATCACAGTAGAAGCAGAAAATGATTTCAACAACTGGCTGAGTTTCCAGTGTCATTCTAAGGGGATCCAGTATCTGTCTGCCTGGGATAACATGATTGACAGACCTAGATGCTCTGCCAGAGATGGCCTGCATCTATCACCCCTGGGCTTCTGGATACTGGACAAGGCTCTTGCCACCCCTATAGTGCCCTTTTAGGTGGTGTTCCAAAGACCAAATTACCACCATGACAGCTACAAACAAATGCAATCTGAGGGTCATGCTGCTCAATGCTAGAAGTCTAAATCTCAAAATGCACTTGCTCAAAGCACTCCTTAAAATGGAGAACATAGACATTTGTGCTGTAACAGAGACCTGGTTCAAAGCAGCAGATAGCACCCCTGCACTACCAGGGTATAACTCATTCCATTCCTTTCGGCCCCAGAACTTGGACCAAACCTCCAAAGGTGGTGGTGTTTCCATATTCATAAAGGATGTGCATTCCTCCAGACTGGTAGCCTAACATGACGCATTAAAGATACTTCAGGTGTAGCTAACATTGGGTAAGGCAGTGATTCAGGTTGTAGCCTGATATAGGTCCTCAACCCTAATCCAAGACTCACACTTCACGTTCCTAAGCACCCTGGAGAATATTAGGGTCCAACCTAACACTCTCATGCTGAGTAACTTCAACTACCCCTCTATTAACTGGGAAAACTACTCATGTACCAATACACTTGCCCAACGTTTCCTTGAATTCATTAATTCCAATGCCGTGGACCAACTCATTCTTACCCCCACTAGAGGTAGCAACATCCTTGACCTGGTCATTACTAACATTAGTGACTGTTGCTCTGTACCAATCATCAACTCCTCCCTGGTTAGAGCCAACCACAAACTAATCACCTTGGAAATTCACATCCCTCCAACCCCCCCTGCAAAGGTAAACACCATGAAAAACTTCTCCAAAGCTAACTTTGGGGTCCTAAAAACAGAGGTGGCTAACTTCACAACACCCATGTCATTGGAGAACAGCTGCATGACCACTGAATCATACACTAATGCCCTGTATGAACACGTACACAAATGCATGGATCTCGCCATACCCAATAGAACCAAGATGCTCTCCTCCAAAAAAAGAAGCCAATCTGGTGGTCCCCTGCCATAAACAAACTCTACAACAGAAGGAAGAAAACTGATGAGAAATAAGGTGAAGTCCCAAAACTGGAAAAACTCCCTTATCAGCCTCAACAAAAAGTTGAGATTCCTCATAAAATCCTCTAAAGTTAGCTATGAAAACTGAATTGCAGCAGATAGTAAAGACAACCACAAGGCCTTCTATAGTTATGTAAAGACTCTCCATGGCAATACCCAGATTTGCTCAGAGCTGTTGCACAATGGCACCTCCTATACCGAGCTAACAGATATTGCCAATATACTGGCCGACAGATTCATTGCCGACTTTACCCCTCTCTTTCAAACCAAAGGACCAATCACAATATCAGTAGATTGCCAAGCACCCAGTTATACTGCTGCACAGGTTAAAACAGCACTGTCCAAGTACAAGAATACAGCTTCTATGAGACCTGACAATATCCCTGGCTGTGTTGTACATGAACTACAGAGTGAACTGGCACCTCAGCTGTGTGCCCTGTTCAATCTCAGCCTCACCTCAGGCTTTGTCCTTACCAAATGGTGCACTGCTACAGTCATCCCTCTCCACAAAGGAGGAGCTACTACAGACCCTGGAAACTATCACCCTATTATCCTGACAAGTCTGATATGCAAAGCCATGGCATGCATAATCATAGACCTAATAAACAAAGAAGTAGGGAACCTCCAAACTCTGGATCCCACACAGTTTTGTTTTGTGAAGGGTAGATCATGCCTGATCAACCTGGTTGACTTCTTTGAGTCAGTCACCAGAGCTGTGGATGAAGGCAAGGTGGTTCATACAGTCTACCTTGATCTGGCCAAGGCCTTTGATACCATTCCCCACTCAGGAATCATAGAAAAGCTCACTAAGCTAGACATCAACCCCTATATCACTAGGTGGGTTGCAAACTGGCTCAAAGATAGAACCCACAGTGTGGAAGTAGCTGACTCCAAGTCAGACTGTCGACCAGTCATGAGTGGAGTCCCACAGGGTTTGGTCCTGGGTCCTCTCCTGTTTTGTATCTACTTCTCTGAAAGGCCAACATGAAGGGACTCTGGCTGACAAAGTTCACAGACGATTCTAGTTGGGAGCCATAATTAACTCCCCAAGTGATGTTGACATCCTACAGAAAGGCCTCACTGAGACCAATGACTGGTGTCAGAACCACTGCCTTAAGCTCAATGCCAAAAATGTGTCATCATCTCCTTTGGGAAAAACCTGGTTCACATGAATTACCACATCGATAGTAGTCCACTGAACACAGAAGGCGTCATAAGAGATCTGGGAACACAGGTTGACAGTTACCTCTCTTTTGACCACCACATTGCCACTGTGGTCAGAAAGTCCTTCTATGTGTCACATCTCATTACTAAGGGTTCTGCATCCAAGAAGAAAGAGGTCATTGTCTCACTCTACTCTTCCCTCATTAGGCCAATCATCGAGTACAATGCCCCATTTGACATGTACCTCACTAGATACCTACAACAACTTTAGAGGCCGCAAAAATCCCTCACAAAGAGGATCTTAGGCCTTAAACACTTGTCCTATATGGACAGACTCAGAAAACTCCAAATATTCTCTGTCTCATATCACCTACATAGAGGTGATCTCTGCTTGACTTACAAAATGATGTCTAACCCAGCTCTGTTAGAAATGCTACATCTAAAGGAATCCCAATCCCTCCACACTACACACTTCAGAGACCTCAACCTCATTACCACAATCAACAGAACAAGCTGGAGGGACAGGTTCATAACCAAGAGACTGCCCATGCTATGTAATAGACTTCCCATACATGTCAAGCAATGCTCCTCACTGGCCCTCTTCAAGAGAAATCTTGACGAGTGGATGGGTAATAGAAAATTTACCCCAGGGATCACTCCAGTGGCTCTATTTGACAGAGGCACTGGGAACTAAGGTTGGGTGGCACAATTCCAGGGTAATCCTATGGGCTAGGGTTGTAAGGGCTCCAAGGGCATTAGCCTAGTACACACCTATGAACCTATGAACAGGTTATTGGAGTACCATCAGTAGGTCCCTCACCAGCTTAGCCATTATATTGACTGTAACAGATTCACATGTCAGCATATGTTGCCCCTGCGATTTCTTTCCCATACACACAACCCTGATGCAGTTGGTGAGGGCATGCATGATACTGTGTATGACAGGTTTGTAGTATGTATTCTTGAGTTCACATGGTGGAACAGGGAGACAAAATAGTGTATCCTTTGCATGCACACAGTAAAGACTGACACAGGAGATGTGCATACATAACACAAACACAGTTTGTAATGGACAGATTCATAAACCCACTTTAATGTACTATAGTGCTACATTCACATGACATGCTCTACATAGATTATTTGCATGGGACATAATCCACTACCTCTTACAACATGTACTGTTGTGAATGCCTTCATGGATGGTGAGATAGCCCACCAGGAAAAGCAACTGGAGTCATCTATTGCTCCTATAAGCCTGGACAAGGGATAGGGTATCATACATTGTATCAGCATGATGTTTCAGTCAGGTATGATAGCTGATGCTGGCATGTGTGTCAGTACACTAACTGTGACCTATTTGGCAACAATATCACATACATGGTCATTGTTAGGGGGCACAGACCACATATGGGTTGCAAACATCCAGATATTCCATAGACATCTGTACAGATGACTGGAATGGCCTGTACAACAGTTTATCATGATGCATGTGAGGCAGATGCCATTAACACAATATATAAAGTAATGTCATCAGGAGGTGGTAAACAGACGTGGATGGTACACAAATCAAAATGGTATAACCCACACAGGACTGTCAACCCAAACACACACACACACACTCACACACACACACACACACACACACACACACACACACACACACACACACACACACACACACACACACACACACACACACACACACTGTTGCCAGTATTGAGATTAGAATCCCTACCTATCTAGTAATTTCTACTATAGTGTTAGACAGTTATCAGATGAGCCATGGAGCTTATATGAATTCACTTTGTCCTAAGGTACTTCTAAGGTGAATGACATCAGCAGGCCTTGTAAAGTAAGGTGATGGGAAGTGTACAAGGTGGTATACAACTCAACATGGTACAACCCACACAAGATATGATTCTCTCACAGAAACACACACCTACTTGCCAGTATTGAGATTAGAACTCCTGCCTATTTAGTGATTTATACTATAGTGTTATGCAGTTATCGCATATGCTACATAGTTTATTGGGCTGACAACTGGCCACAGGTGCTGATAAGGGGAATTACATCAGCCGGGCTGATAATGTAGGGCACTGGGTGGGAAACCTATCAAAATACTTCTTCTTACAAACATATACACTTACACTTATACACCCACACACATTTGCCAGATCTGAGATTAGAACCCCTGCCTAGCTAGTGATTTGTGCTACAGTTTTATGCAGATATCGCACGCACTATAGAACTTATTGGACTGGCAGCTGGCCAAAGGTGCTGATAAGGGAAATTACATCAGCAGGATTGATAAAGTAGGGCACTGGGTGGGAAAATTATCAAAATACTTCTTCTTACAAACATACACAGACACTTATACTCCCACACACACATCTGCCAGATCTGAGATTAGAACCCCTGCCTAGTTAGTGATTTGTACTATAGTGTTACACAATTATCACATGCACTATGGAGCATGCTGGACTGACAACTGGTCAGAGGTGCTGATAAGGGGAATGACATCATCAGGACTAATAAAGTGGGGCACTGGGAAGTGTGTTGGGTGGGAATGGCCTAAAACTGTTTCACCTACACTCCCTCACTCTCTCTCTCTCTCCCTCTCTCTCTCTCTCTCTCACACACACACACACACACACACACACACACACACACACACACACACACACACACACACACACACACACAGTTTCCACACATAACCCTTCAAAACCCACACCATCAAGACCCACACATAGCAACTCTAAACCCACATATGCGGAGGCCTTAACATTAACCCACCCAAGCAACAAGGACCTCCGAATCTGAAACACAAACACCAGTCACAACCAAAGTGACACATAGCTCACAACACCAGTGTACCACCCAACAACAGCCCCTAAGTCAAGACAACGTACCCAACACTTTAGTAATAGGTGACTCTATAGTCAGGCACACTGATGTCTCACTCACCAGGCTGAGCAAAGAGAAAATTACAGTCAGCTGTCTGTCAGATGCCAGGATCTGCCACATAACGCATGCACTCAAGTCACTCCACAAGTACAAATATGACTCTGTCATTGTCCATGTTGGAGTGAATGACTTGAGATGTACCTCCCTGGACTACATGAAAAGAGACATGGAAGAGCTCTCAGATCATGTGGGCCAGGCAGGTATGACCCTATCCCTGAGTAGCATCCTGCCTTCACCCAAAATGATACCACAGTATAAGGACAAAATGATTGACTTGAACAATTGGCTATGCTTCTGGTGTCATTCAAAGGGGATCCAATATCTGTCTGCCTGGGATGACATGATCGACAAACCATGATGCTTTGCTAGAGATGGTCTGCACCTGTCACCCTGGATTCAGGTTATTGGCTAAAGCTCTTGCCACCCCTATAGCACTTTTTTTAGGGAAGGTTCAAAGGACAAAACTACCACCATAACAGATACAAGCATGCAAAATATGAAGGTAATACTAGTCAATGCTAGAAGTATAAACCTCAAAATGCACTCTCTTGAGGCACTCCTAAAAATGGAAAACATTGATATCTGTGCAGTAACTGAGACCTGGTTCAAGACTCCAGAGAGCACCCCTGCAATACCAGGCTAGAACTCTTACCACACTTTTCGACCACCAAACCAAGACCGAAACATTAAAGGTTGAGGAGTGTCCATATTCACCAAGGATATTCACACCTCCAGGCTAGTTGCCCAACACAGTGCATCTGAAATTCTCCAGGTGCAACTAACACTAGGTAAGACTGCAATCCAAATTGTATCTTGTTACAGATCCACCACCATGCCCCAAGATTCTCAATACACCTTTCTAAACATACTGGACAATATTAAGATACAACCAAACACCCTAATAATGGGTGATTTCAATTACCCTGCCATTAACTGGGAAAACTACTTGGGTACCAACACCTTTTCCCAACGGTTCTTGGAATTCATAAATTCCAATGCCCTGGATCAACTAATCCATTGTCCCACCAGGGGCTCCAATATCCTAGACCTGGTCATTACCAACATGGGAGATAGATGCTCCACACCAGTGGTCACCCCCTCATTGGTCAGGTCTGACCATAAGCAAATCACCCTTGACATCCACATCCCACCCCATCCCCCAGTAAGGAAGCCTTGTAAAAAAACTTCTCCAAAGCCAACTTCATGCTACTTAAGTCAGAAGTGACAAACTTTGCGGCACCCATGCAGATAGGAGCTGAAGGTTTGACTGCTGAATCTTACACTAAGGCACTGTATGAGCACATCCACTTGTGCATGAATCATGCCATCCCAAATAGTACCAAGATGCTCTCCTCCAAAAAAAAGGAAGCCAATCTGGTGGTCCCCTGCAATAAACAAACTATACAACAGAAGGAAGAAACTGTTGCCAAAGATTCCAAAGACAAACACAAAGCATTCTATAGTTATGTCAAAAATCTAAATGGTAAAGCTTAGATCTGCTCTGAGCTGCAACAGAATGGCATTAAATATACTGATCCCAAGGATATTGCCAATATCCTGCAGATCAATTTAGTGCCAACTTCACCCCCCCCTCTCACTCCCTAAAGGGCCCACCTCAATACCAAAAGATTGTCAAATTCCGGTATTCACTGCCACACAGGTGGGAACCACACTCTCCAAAGCTAAGAATACAGCATCCATGGGACCAGATGATATCCCGGGCTGTGTACTACATGAACTACAAAATGAACTGACACCTCACCTAAGTGTCATGTTTAATCATAGCCTCACCTCAGGTTTCCTGCTCACTGAGTGGCCCAAAGCTACAGTTATCCCACTCCACATGGGGGAACCACATTGGATCCCTGGAACTACCATCCCATCAGTCTGATGAGCCTGATCTGCAAGGGCATGGAAAGCATTATCATGGAACTTATAAACAAAGACATTGGCAACCTTCAAACACTGGACCCCACCCAGTTTGGGTTCATGAAGGGCCAAGCTTTTCTCCTGAACCTGATATACTTCTTTGAATCAATCTCCAGAGCTGTGGATGAGGGTAAAGTGATCCACACAGCCTATCTGGATTTTGCCAAGGCCTTCAACACCATCCCCCACTCTGGAATTATAGATAAACTTACTAAGCTGGGCATAAATCCCTACGTCACTCGATAGGTTGCCAACTGGCTTACTGACAGATCCCAGACTGTAAAAGTAGCTGACTCCAAATCCAGCTCCAGACAAGTGACAAGTGGAGTACATCAGGGTACAGTCCTGGGACCGTTCTTATTTGGCATCTACTTCTCTGAAGTACAGGCCAACACTAAGGGACACTGGCTAACAAAGTTTGCAGATGACTGTAAACTGGGAGCCATTATTGAATCCCCAAATGATGTGGATATTCTACAAAAGGGCCTTACAGAAACAGATGCTTGGTGCCAGAGCCATGGGCTCAAGCTTAATGCCAAGAAATGTTTAGTTATCCCCTTTGGGAAAAAACATGTACCCATGAATTACCACTTAGGTGGCAGTACACTAAACACTGAAAGTGTGATGAGTGACTTAGGGACACAGGTGGACAGTGGTCTCACCTTTGATAACCACATCACCACAATAGTCAGGAAATCCTTCTATGTGGCACACCTCATCACTAAGGGCTTTCATCCAGAAAAAAGGAGGTCATTGTCCAACTGTGCTCAGCCCTCACTAGACCCATTATAGAGTAGAACGCCCCATTTGGTATGTACCTCACAAGTCATCTGCAACAGCTGGAAAGGCCGCAGAAATACCTCACTAAAAGAATCACAGGCCTAAAGCAGATGCCCTATGCTGACCATCTAAAAACACTCCAGCTATAGTCTGTGGCATATCGTCTACTCAGAGGTGATCTCTGCTTAACATACAAGGCTATGTCAAACTCTGAGCTGTTGGACATGCTCCACTTAAAGAAATCCCAATCCTTCAAAGCCCGTGCTCCATGGATCTAAACCTTGTCATCACAATGAGCAAAACATGCTGGAGGGATAGGTTCCTGACCCAGAGTTCCCCATACTCTGGAATAGACTGCCCATACATGTCAAGCAGAGCATTTCCTTGGCCCTCTTCAAAAAGAACCTTGATGATTGGATAGAAGATAGGAAATTCACCCCAGGGATCACGTCAGTCACCCTGCTAGACAGGGGTTCAGGGAAGTAAATATTGTGGGAAGAAATATCCATGAAATTGTTTGGTTGAGCTTGTATAGGCCCTAGGGCTGATAGCCTAGTACCAACCTATGAACCAGTATTGAGATTAGACCCCCTACCTATCTAATTATTTGTACTATAGTGTTACGCTGTTATCGCACATTCTACAGAGCTTATAGTGGTGCTAGGTGTCCGATGGTACTTCTGAAGTTAATGACAGCAGCAGATCTTGTGAAGTAGGAAAATGTGAAGTGTACTGAGTGGGAACAGTCTCCTAATACTTAGACCTGTGGACACACACACACACACACACACACACACACACACACACACACACACACACACACACACACACACACAGGCAGGTGATGTGATATTATAAACCCAACCTCAGTACTGTTGCACAATGGGGCTCACATTTTATGCTGGCACGTGCAACTGTTTACAACTGGTATGCCACTATCCACAGCAGGAAATCAGTGTATGCCATTCAGGGTGTCGGTGTGTGTGACTCACTCTGTGTTGCCCTGTGTCTCGATCTCTATCACTGTCTCTCACTTCCCCACATCTATGTGTGTGTATGCTTGACATATGTTGTTGTCTGTTGCTCATATATATGTGTGTGTATCTCATGCAACAGATGCAGATATAGCACATATGATGTGCTGGCTCTGTAAATAACTCTGGGAAATGTCTGAGGTCCTGTGATGTGTTTCCCTATTTATGTCTTCCAGGTGCCATGAAGCGTCAGCCGGCGTACATTGCTGAGGAAAATGCAGCCATTACAGTGGCAATACTGCAGCACAGTGTGGTGATGTTCGGCCAGGGCTGACAAAGTCTGTGGGAGCAGACTGCCCTGTGGGACGACCTTCTCCACAGAGTGAACACCTTGGGCCACCATGGCCGCATATACGATCAAGTCAGGCATCAGGCAACTGACCTGATATGTCATGCCCGGCAAAGGGCTGCTGCTGTGGCAAGGGACTGTTCCTCCACAGGTGGGGGTCCTGCTATGCAGGTCCCACTTACACCAACGGTGGAGCTCCTTGCCAACCTTGGGGCAGCCCCCACACAACAACCAACACATGAGACACCAGTTGTGGAGGTGGGCGGCACCCAGGTAACAGGCGAGGAGTGTCCAGGTAAGGCCACAGTGTACATAAATTTAAGCATGTAGCAGTCATACTGTCTTCAATAGAGTAGCTAGATACATACGTCAGTTCAAACTGCATTTGTGGGTGGGGTTTAGTAATGCATACAAGTGCACATCTATGGCGAAGGACAGCAAATTGTGTACTATCATAGCTTGTGCTGTACCTGCGCAGACACGTAGCATTCATCTTGTACCAATGCTAAATGTGAGTCTGCTGACAATACCTCTCCCCCACAACTACATAGGTCCCTCTGGTCTGCATGTGGGACAGCAGCCTTAAGCTGGTGACTATGGGATTTTCCAGTTATGGCTCACCAGTACCCCAGGAATGTTAAGGTCATGCATGTGACCATGCACACAACTGTTACTCTCAGGTATTTTGCAATATCTGCATGCTCACTTGTGGTGGGGTTAACTGCATTGCATCACAGTGGTCATCACAGGGGCCTATTTGCATGAGATGTCACATACCTGTAGCATACCTCACAACCTGTCATTGTAGGAAATTTGGTCAAAGACTGACAAAATGGGGAGATGAAGGCTCAAAACTAGGGACATATTTTATAAATTAGTGTTATACAGTGCATATAAATGGTGTACACACACCTGTTAGAATTCCAGGTATTTGTGAAATACAAAAATGACAGCACAATAACACATTTTCAAACCTTTACAACATTTCAATTATGACACATACAAAACTTACAAGAAGCTAGATGCATACGCGCGCACAGGCTGAAGCTAATACAATGTTGAAGCAGCTTTTGATATTATTACAGCATTACATCTTCTTGGGTACACACCTACCATCAATTACAGAGACTCTTTGATTAACAGCAAATAACGGTTAGCTGTCCTAACAGGATCATCCTAAATTTACTTAGTTGCCTGCTACAGCAACAGCCATAATTCACATACAGCTTATGAAACAGCAAAGGGATCTCATTTGTGTAAGGTATCAGCCCAGAGAAGGGTACACACACACATGTCCACAGCATTGCATATACCATATACCCTAGCCCTGAGCAGCCTCCTACCATCACCCAGAATGATATCACAGTAGAAGCAGAAAATGATTTCAACAACTGGCTGAGTTTCCAGTGTCATTCTAAGGGGATCCAGTATCTGTCTGCCTGGTATAACATGATTGACAGACCTAGATGCTCTGCCAGAGATGGCCTGCATCTATCACCCCTGGGCTTCTGGATACTGGACAAGGCTCTTGCCACCCCTATAGTGCCTTTTTAGGTGGTGTTCCAAAGACCAAATTACCACCATGACAGCTACAAACAAATGCAATCTGAGGGTCATGCTGCTCAATGCTAGAAGTCTAAATCTCAAAATGCACTCGCTCAAAGCACTCCTTAAAATGGAGAACATAGACATTTGTGCTGTAACAGAGACCTGGTTCAAAGCAGCAGATAGCACCCCTGCACTACCAGGGTATAACTCATTCCATTCCTTTCGGCCCCAGAACTTGGACCAAACCTCCAAAGGTGGTGGTGTTTCCATATTCATAAAGGATGTGCATTCCTCCAGACTGGTAGCCTAACATGACACATTAAAGATACTTCAGGTGTAGCTAACATTGGGTAAGGCAGTGATTCAGGTTGTAGCCTGATATAGGTCCTCAACCCTAATCCAAGACTCACACTTCATGTTCCTAAGCACCCTGGAGAATATTAGGGTCCAACCTAACACTCTCATGCTGAATAACTTCAACTACCCCTCTATTAACTGGGAAAACTACTCATGTACCAATACACTTGCCCAACGTTTCCTTGAATTCATTAATTCCAATGCCCTGGACCAACTCATTCTTACCCCCACTAGAGGTAGCAACATCCTTGACCTGGTCATTACTAACATTAGTGACTGTTGCTCTGTACCAATCATCAACTCCTCCCTGGTTAGAGCCAACCACAAACTAATCACCTTGGAAATTCACATCCCTCCAACCCCCCCTGCAAAGGTAAACACCATGAAAAACTTCTCCAAAGCTAACTTTGGGGTCCTAAAAACAGAGGTGGCTAACTTCACAACACCCATGTCATTGGAGAACAGCTGCATGACCACTGAATCATACACTAATGCCCTGTATGAACACGTACACAAATGCATGGATCTCGCCATACCCAATAGAACCAAGATGCTCTCCTCCAAAAAAAGAAGCCAATCTGGAGGTCCCCTGCCATAAACAAACTCTACAACAGAAGGAAGAAAACTGATGAGAAATAAGGTGAAGTCCCAAGACTGGAAAAACTCCCTTATCAGCCTCAACAAAAAGTTAAGATTCCTCATAAAATCCTCTAAAGTTAGCTATGAAAACTGAATTGCAGCAGATAGTAAAGACAACCACAAGGCCTTCTATAGTTATGTAAAGACTCTCCATGGCAATACCCAGATTTGCTCAGAGCTGTTGCACAATGGCACCTCCTATACCGAGCTAACAGATATTGCCAATATACTGGCCGACAGATTCATTGCCGACTTTACCCCTCTCTTTCAAACCAAAGGACCAATCACAATATCAGTAGATTGCCAAGCACCCAGTTATACTGCTGCACAGGTTAAAACAGCACTGTTCAAGTACAAGAATACAGCTTCTATGAGACCTGACAATATCCCTGGCTGTGTTGTACATGAACTACAGAGTGAACTGGCACCTCAGCTGTGTGCCCTGTTCAATCTCAGCCTCACCTCAGGCTTTGTCCTTACCAAATGGTGCACTGCTACAGTCATCCCTCTCCACAAAGGAGGAGCTACTACAGACCCTGGAAACTATCACCCCATTATCCTGACAAGTCTGATATGCAAATCCATGGCATGCATAATCATGGACCTAATAAACAAAGAAGTAGGGAACCTCCAAACTCTGGATCCCACACAGTTTTGTTTTGTGAAGGGTAGATCATGCCTGATCAACCTGGTTGACTTCTTTGAGTCAGTCACCAGAGCTGTGGATGAAGGCAAGGTGGTTCATACAGTCTACCTTGATCTGGCCAAGGCCTTTGATACCATTCCCCACTCAGGAATCATAGAAAAGCTCACTAAGCTAGACATCAACCCCTATATCACTAGGTGGGTTGCAAACTGGCTCAAAGATAGAACCCACAGTGTGGAAGTAGCTGACTCCAAGTCAGACTGTCGACCAGTCATGAGTGGAGTCCCACAGGGTTTGGTCCTGGGTCCTCTCCTGTTTTGTATCTACTTCTCTGAAAGGCCAACATGAAGGGACTCTGGCTGACAAAGTTCACAGACGATTCTAGTTGGGAGCCATAATTAACTCCCCAAGTGATGTTGACATCCTACAGAAAGGCCTCACTGAGACCAATGACTGGTGTCAGAACCACTGCGTTAAGCTCAATGCCAAAAATGTGTCATCATCTCCTTTGGGAAAAACCTGGTTCACATGAATTACCACATCGATAGTAGTCCACTGAACACAGAAGGCGTCATAAGAGATCTGGGAACACAGGTTGACAGTTACCTCTCTTTTGACCACCACATTGCCACTGTGGTCAGAAAGTCCTTCTATGTGTCACATCTCATTACTAAGGGTTCTGCATCCAAGAAGAAAGAGGTCATTGTCTCACTCTACTCTTCCCTCATTAGGCCAATCATCGAGTACAATGCCCCATTTGACATGTACCTCACTAGACACCTACAACAACTTTAGAGGCCGCAAAAATCCCTCACAAAGAGGATCTTAGGCCTTAAACACTTGTCCTATATGGACAGACTCAGAAAACTCCAAATATTCTCTGTCTCATATCACCTACATAGAGGTGATCTCTGCTTGACTTACAAAATGATGTCTGACCCAGCTCTGTTAGAAATGCTACATCTAAAGGAATCCCAATCCCTCCACACTACACACTTCAGAGACCTCAACCTCATTACCACAATCAACAGAACAAGCTGGAGGGACAGGTTCATAACCATGAGACTGCCCATGCTATGTAATAGACTTCCCATACATGTCAAGCAATGCTCCTCACTGGCCCTCTTCAAGAGAAATCTTGATGAGTGGATGGGAAATAGAAAATTTACCCCAGGGATCACTCCAGTGGCTCTATTTGACAGAGGCACTGGGAACTAAGGTTGGGTGGCACAATTCCAGGGTAATCCTATGGGATAGGGTTGTAAGGGCTCCAAGGGCATTAGCCTAGTACACACCTATGAACCTATGAACAGGTTATTGGAGTACCATCAGTAGGTCCCTCACCAGCTTAGCCATTATATTGACTGTAACAGATTCACATGTCAGCATATGTTGCCCCTGTGATTTCTTTCCCATACACACAACCCTGATGCAGTTGGTGAGGGCATGCATGATACTGTGTATGACAGGTTTGTAGTATGTATTCTTGAGTTCACATGGTGGAACAGGGAGACAAAATAGTGTATCCTTTGCATGCACACAGTAAAGACTGACACAGGAGATGTGCATACATAACACAAACACAGTTTGTAATGGACAGATTCATAAACCCACTTTAATGTACTATAGTGCTACATTCACATGACATGCTCTACATAGATTATTTGCATGGGACATAATCCACTACCTCTTACAACATGTACTGTTGTGAATGCCTTCATGGATGGTGAGATAGCCCACCAGGAAAAGCAACTGGAGTCATCTATTGCTCCTATAAGCCTGGACAAGGGATATGGTATCATACATTGTATCAGCATGATGTTTCAGTCAGGTATGATAGCTGATGCTGGCATGTGTGTCAGTACACTAACTGTGACCTATTTGGCAACAATATCACATACATGGCCATTGTTAGGGGGCACAGACCACATATGGGTTCCAAACATCCAGATATTCCATAGACATCTGTACAGATGACTGGAATGGCCTGTACAACAGTTTATCATGATGCATGTGAGGCAGATGCCATTAACACAATATATAAAGTAATGTCATCAGGAGGTGGTAAACAGACGTGGATGGTGCACAAATCAAAATGGTATAACCCACACAGGGCTGTCAACCCAAACACACACACACACACACACACACTCACACACACACACACACACACACACACACACACACACACACACACACACACACACACACACACACACACACTGTTGCCAGTATTGAGATTAGAATCCCTACCTATCTAGTAATTTCTACTATAGTGTTAGACAGTTATCAGATGAGCCATGGAGCTTATATGAATTCACTTTGTCCCAAGGTACTTCTAAGGTGAATGACATCAGCAGGCCTTGTAAAGTAAGGTGATGGGAAGTGTACAAGGTGGTATACAACTCAACATGGTACAACCCACACAAGATATGATTCTCTCACAGAAACACACACCTACTTGCCAGTATTGAGATTAGAACTCCTGCCTATTTAGTGATTTATACTATAGTGTTATGCAGTTATCGCATATGCTACATAGCTTATTGGGCTGACAACTGGCCACAGGTGCTGATAAGGGGAATTACATCAGCCGGGCTGATAATGTAGGGCACTGGGTGGGAAACCTATCAAAATACTTCTTCTTACAAACATATACACTTACACTTATACACCCACACACATTTGCCAGATCTGAGATTAGAACCCCTGCCTAGCTAGTGATTTGTGCTACAGTTTTATGCAGATATCGCACGCACTATAGAACTTATTGGACTGGCAGCTGGCCAAAGGTGCTGATAAGGGAAATTACATCAGCAGGATTGATAAAGTAGGGCACTGGGTGGGAAAATTATCAAAATACTTCTTCTTACAAACATACACAGACACTTATACTCCCACACACACATCTGCCAGATCTGAGATTAGAACCCCTGCCTAGTTAGTGATTTGTACTATAGTGTTACACAATTATCACATGCACTATGGAGCATGCTGGACTGACAACTGGTCAGAGGTGCTGATAAGGGGAATGACATCATCAGGACTAATAAAGTGGGGCACTGGGAAGTGTGTTGGGTGGGAATGGCCTAAAACTGTTTCACCTACAAACAAACATACACTCCCTCACTCTCTCTCTCTCTCTCTCACACACACACACACACACACACACACACACACACACACACACACACACACACACACACACACACACACAGTTTCCACACATAACCCTTCAAAACCCACACCATCAAGACCCACACATAGCAACTCTAAACCCACATATGCGGAGGCCTTAACATTAACCCACCCAAGCAACAAGGACCTCTGAATCTGAAACACAAACACCAGTCACAACCAAAGTGACACATAGCTCACAACACCAGTGTGCCACCCAACAACAGCCCCTAAGTCAAGACAACGTACCCAACACTTTAGTAATAGGTGACTCTATAGTCAGGCACACTGATGTCTCACTCACCAGGCTGAGCAAGGAGAAAATTACAGTCAGCTGTCTGTCAGATGCCAGGATCTGCCACATAACGCATGCACTCAAGTCACTCCACAAGTACAAATATGACTCTGCCATTGTCCATGTTGGAGTGAATGACTTGAGATGTACCTCCCTGGACTACATGAAAAGAGACATGGAAGAGCTCTCAGATCATGTGGGCCAGGCAGGTATGACCCTATCCCTGAGTAGCATCCTGCCTTCACCCAAAATGATACCACAGTATAAGGACAAAATGATTAACTTGAACAATTGGCTATGCTTCTGGTGTCATTCAAAGGGGATCCAATATCTGTCTGCCTGGGATGACATGATCGACAAACCATGATGCTTTGCTAGAGATGGTCTGCACCTGTCACCCCTGGGATTCAGGTTATTGGCTAAAGCTCTTGCCACCCCTATAGCACTTTTTTTAGGGAAGGTTCAAAGGACAAAACTACCACCATAACAGATACAAGCATGCAAAATATGAAGGTAATGCTAGTCAATGCTAGAAGTATAAACCTCAAAATGCACTCTCTTGAGGCACTCCTAAAAATGGAAAACATTGATATCTGTGCAGTAACTGAGACCTGGTTCAAGACTCCAGAGAGCACCCCTGCAATACCAGGCTAGAACTCTTACCACACTTTTCGACCACCAAACCAAGACCGAAACATTAAAGGTTGAGGAGTGTCCATATTCACCAAGGATATTCACAACTCCAGGCTAGTTGCCCAACACAATGCATCTGAAATTCTCCAGGTGCAACTAACACTAGGTAAGACTGCAATCCAAATTGTATCTTGTTACAGATCCGCCACCATGCCCCAAGATTCTCACTACACCTTTCTAAACATACTGGACAATATTAAGATACAACCAAACACCCTAATAATGGGTGATTTCAATTACCCTGCCATTAACTGGGAAAACTACTTGGGTACCAACACCTTTTCCCAACGGTTCTTGGAATTCATAAATTCCAATGCCCTGGATCAACTAATCCATTGTCCCACCAGGGGCTCCAATATCCTAGACCTGGTCATTACCAACATGGGAGATAGATGCTCCACACCAGTGGTCACCCCCTCATTGGTCAGGTCTGACCATAAGCAAATCACCCTTGACATCCACATCCCACCCCATCCCCCAGTAAGGAAACCTTGTAAAAAAACTTCTCCAAAGCCAACTTCATGCTACTTAAGTCAGAAGTGACAAACTTTGCAGCATCCATGCAGATGGGAGCTGAAGGTTTGACTGCTGAATCTTACACTAAGGCACTGTATGAGCACATCCACTTGTGCATGAATCATGCCATCCCAAATAGTACCAAGATGCTCTCCTCCAAAAAAAAGGAAGCCAATCTGGTGGTCCCCTGCAATAAACAAACTATACAACAGAAGGAAGAAACTGTTGCCAAAGATTCCAAAGACAAACACAAAGCATTCTATAGTTATGTCAAAAATCTAAATGGTAAAGCTTAGATCTGCTCTGAGCTGCAACAGAATGGCATTAAATATACTGATCCCAAGGATATTGCCAATATCCTGCAGATCAATTTAGTGCCAACTTCACCCCCCCCTCTCACTCCCTAAAGGGCCCACCTCAATACCAAAAGATTGTCAAATTCCGGTATTCACTGCCACACAGGTGGGAACCACACTCTCCAAAGCTAAGAATACAGCATCCATGGGACCAGATGATATCCCGGGCTGTGTACTACATGAACTACAAAATGAACTGGCACCTCACCTAAGTGTCATGTTTAATCATAGCCACACCTCAGGTTTCCTGCTCACTGAGTGGCCCAAAGCTACAGTTATCCCACTCCACATGGGGGAACCACATTGGATCCCTGGAACTACCATCCCATCAGTCTGATGAGCCTGATCTGCAAGGGCATGGAAAGCATTATCATGGAACTTATAAACAAAGACATTGGCAACCTTCAAACACTGGACCCCACCCAGTTTGGGTTCGTGAAGGGCCAAGCTTTTCTCCTGAACCTGATATACTTCTTTGAATCAATCTCCAGAGCTGTGGATGAGGGTAAGGTGATCCACACAGCCTATCTGGATTTTGACAAGGCCTTCAACACCACCCCCCACTCTGGAATTATAGATAAACTTACTAAGCTGGGCATAAATCCCTACGTCACTCGATAGGTTGCCAACTGGCTTACTGACAGATCCCAGACTGTAAAAGTAGCTGACTCCAAATCCAGCTCCAGACAAGTGACAAGTGGAGTACATCAGGGTACAGTCCTGGGACCGTTCTTATTTGGCATCTACTTCTCTGAAGTACAGGCCAACACTAAGGGACACTGGCTAACAAAGTTTGCAGATGACTGTAAACTGGGAGCCATTATTGAATCTCCAAATGATGTGGATATTCTACAAAAGGGCCTTACAGAAACAGATGCTTGGTGCCAGAGCCATGGGCTCAAGCTTAATGCCAAGAAATGTTTAGTTATCCCCTTTGGGAAAAAACATGTACCCATGAATTACCACTTAGGTGGCAGTACACTAAACACTGAAAGTGTGATGAGTGACTTAGGGACACAGGTGGACAGTGGTCTCACCTTTGATAACCACATCACCACAATAGTCAGGAAATCCTTCTATGTGGCACACCTCATCACTAAGGGCTTTCATCCAGAAAAAAGGAGGTCATTGTCCAACTGTGCTCAGCCCTCACTAGACCCATTATAGAGTAGAACGCCTCATTTGGTATGTACCTCACAAGTCATCTGCAACAGCTGGAAAAAACGCAAAAATACCTCACTAAAAGAATCACAGGCCTAAAGCAGATGCCCTATGCTGACCATCTAAAAACACTCCAGCTATAGTCTGTGGCATATCGTCTACTCAGAGGTGATCTCTGCTTAACATACAAGGCTATGTCAAACTCTGAGCTGTTGGACATGCTCCACTTAAAGAAATCCCAATCCCTCAAAGCCCATGCTCCATGGATCTAAACCTTGTCATCACAATGAGCAAAACATGCTGGAGGGATAGGTTCCTGACCCAGAGTTCCCCATACTCTGGAATAGACTGCCCATACATGTCAAGCAGAGCATTTCCTTGGCCCTCTTCAAAAAGAACCTTGATGATTGGATAGAAGATAGGAAATTCACCCCAGGGATCACGTCAGTCACCCTGCTAGACAGGGGTCCAGGGAAGTAAATATTGTGGGAAGAAATATCCATGGAATTGTTTGTCTGAGCTTGTATAGGCCCTAGGGCTGATAGCCTAGTACCAACCTATGAACCAGTATTGAGATTAGACCCCCTACCTATCTAATTATTTGTACTATAGTGTTACGCTGTTATCGCACATTCTACAGAGCTTATAGTGGTGCTAGGTGTCCGATGGTACTTCTGAAGTTAATGACAGCAGCAGATCTTGTGAAGTAGGAAAATGTGAAGTGTACTGAGTGTGAACAGTCTCCTAATACTTAGACCTTTGGACACACACACACACACACACACACACACACACACACACACACACACACACACACACACACACACACAGGCAGGTGATGTGATATTATAAACCCAACCTCAGTACTGTTGCACAATGGGGCTCACATTTTATGCTGGCACGTGCAACTGTTTACAACTGGTATGCCACTATCCACAGCAGGAAATCAGTGTATGCCATTCAGGGTGTCCGTGTGTGTGACTCACTCTGTGTCGCCCTGTGTCTCGATCTCTATCACTGTCTCTCACTTCCCCACATCTATGTGTGTGTATGCTTGACATATGTTGTTGTCTGTTGCTCATATATATGTGTGTGTATCTCATGCAACAGATGCAGATATAGCACATATGGGCCACCTACAGCTAGCTGAGGGAAATCTTGTCTGATGTGTGTCTGGGGACAGTTAAGATGTACATAACTATCTGCATGCACAGACATATATACACAATACAGTCATATATTCCAATGTGGGTTCCAACATGTACTGTGATTTCTAAGAGTAGGAGCATGCCCAGTGTGACCTTCTATAGTAAGAATGGGACTCCATTCCAGACATAGGTGTTCTCCAGTCCAGGGTTTTGTGTGCTACAGCCATACCTCTCAGGAGTAGACAGGACTTTCCTCTGGGTACTGGGTTTGTTTAGCAGACATTTTCTGACATATCTGTAGTCTGACACTGCAATGTATTGTGTCATTACCTAGTGCCAGACATCCTCAGATCATCACAGTTCTTTACCAGAGGAATACTAGTTTTATGATGCATAGACCAATATTATGAGGGCAGCTATGTACATTCTTGCCCAACAAGGCCACTTGTGAGGTGTGGCTACAGCCAGTTGAGTAATGATACACTGTGTAAACAATCTGACAACCTGGTGATATACTGGCTGGGGATCTCCTGCTTGTGTGGCATCCTTCTGACCTGAGATGTCATATCCTTGTGTGAGCATACCTCTCACCTGTACATTTTTTGGCAGGTTGTCCATGTGTTTGGCTAGAGGTTTCATCCTGTCTATGTAAACTTGTGTTTTTATGGCAAGTTAGTTAAATATAATTGAAGAGTAATGTTACAAAATAATGACAGACATTACTGTTTCAGACTACATAACCTTCAGACAATTCCTGCTACTGCAAAACCCTCATCCTACCAACTTTCTTAGTATGTAAGGGCGATATTTACAACACATGCCTATCATTGTGCCTTTGTTCCACTTTTATTTCTGCCCTTGTCCAGACATCTTGCTGTCAGAGGTTGGGAATTATGGGTGTAGGTACAGAGTGCATTCTACTGTGCAGGCATATCCATTATATGTAAAAGCAAACAGAAGAAAAAAGGATTATTGAGAATAACTACTGGCAACAGTACCAAAGACCACTTAGATTCACAAAAGCCTTGGCACCTCAGCTACACATCCTTCAAGATGCCCCTTATATGTGTAGTATATTCCACATAGCACTGTGACTTTCAGGTATGACAGTGACAGAGCAGTGGGTGTCACTGACGTGCATAACAGTTGGCACTGCAGTTATCTGCACATGGCACTGTCAAAGACTGCACTGTACCTAGGGCAGATCCAGACAGTATTAACCACACATACACATATGTAGCTCATTGACTCCTGAATATTGTGGACAGGCAACATGTTTTCATGTGTATTGGTACATCCCTGCCAATATATGCTATGCTGCCATTTCCCCTGCAAACATACATGTTACTGCATTTGTGTGGGTATATGGTGGGGGCCACACCTGTCAACTGTACACATTTGCACAGACTGTGCTGATATTTGCTTTACATTTTGGTTCCATTTACCATACTATTGTGCCCTGTTTTGGGAACTAGAGGCATATCAGTAAAGAGCACAGGTCAGATTGCAATGGCATACATTTGAGTTTCAGACTTCTTACCCTTCATAGCCTTACTGCAACTGCAGGTTCTGCTGTGCTATCATTGTGTGAGTCTGTATGGGGGTAATTCAACATTGCCACTATTTGTCTGCCTTTACCAGACATTTCTCTGTGGTTTTCTACTTCTGACTTGCTGTGTGGGTGTGAGGGGTGGGTATGGAACCCCCACACTGACATCCATGTCTGTGACCTACGACCCCCCAGTTAGTTCTCCCCACACATATACTGCACTGGGATTTGCCACCTTGGATACTACTGCATAGTGTGTGGAGGCAAGTTTTGGCCAGACATTTCCTTGTGTCCCACATAACTGTCAGGTGTACTGCTATCCCAATAGGCCACCCCATTTCCTTTCATGCATGCAGCATTACCATTGATATGCTAGCAGAACATACTAATCCATTCATTTATTGTTAAGAAGACAGACTTTGTGCTTGCTGCAGTTGTGAGGACGGTGCTTGAGGGCTGCCTATGATGGATACACAAAGTACACTGCCTATACATGGTAAGTTACAGGTAATGTGATGTGTGTGTCATCCATTTTACTGTGTGTGCGAGTCAGAGAGAGGTGTCAGTCCCTGGGGACCCTACAGTGTCAGTGTGTGTGCTATGAGTTGCCTCTTTGCCAAGGCCTGAGCATACTGGGCATACCTCCGTCTGCCTACAGGAGCAGGCTCAAGGGTCTCCTCCTCTGAGTCCCTCTGTGCTTGTGCAGACCTTGGCAATGGTAGTGGGCTGTGTGGCCCTTCCCCATGCTGTTCCTGCTGCAGCTGTTTCTGCAGGATCATATTGTGTGGCATGACACACACTATGAACATGTGTGCACATGTTGCTGGAGAGTACTGCAAGACTCCACCAGATATGTCAAGGCACCAGAACTGTGATTTGAGCATCCCAAACACATGCTCTGTAATGATCCTGGTTAGCGCGTGTGCCTCATTATGGTGTTCTTGTGTGGGTATGTGTGCATTTCTGATCAGAGTCATAATCCATGCTCCAGTGCATAGTCAGCATCCCCCACCAGATGGCTATATGGGATGCCCCCACTGGCAAATGCCTGGTACAGCTGTGACGAATGCCAGATGTGGGAGAATTGATAGCTTCCAGGGCTGCCAGCACGCAAATTCATGATAATGCCCTGGGAATTTCACACAACCTGGCAGTTGATGGAGGGGAATCCCTAGTGGTTTATGTAGACTCTACCCTGTTCATTGGGTGGAGCTTTGATGTGGATGTGCATGCAGTCTATGGCACCCAGTACCTCTGGGTATTCTGCTAGATAGTGGAAGAAATGCATATTGCTGGTCCTCTCCTCACGGGCGTTGGGGAAGTAAATGTGCTCACCCGCATGTGGTAGGATGGCATCCAGGAGCTGATGGAGTACGCTGGATGTAGATGCCTTTGAGACCCGCATGATGTTCCCAGTAGGTCTTTGGAAAGTACCTGTAGCTAAAATTCTTAAGGATACACATACCTTGGTATCCACTGGGATGGGTTCCCCACTGTTGGCTCTAGGTCTGAGTTGAGGCTGGCATAGCTCAGTGATTTGCTGATGTATGTCTCTGTCCACTCTGTAGCACTCTACTATCTCCAGATCATGTAGCTCCTGGTAAGTTACCTTGGGTCTGAACACTCTTCTCCTCTTCCTCAGTCTATGGTGGTTGTCAGCATTATCCTCCTCTCCCCCAGTCAGCCCCTAGCACATACTAATGGATCAAAGCAATGGCAGCCCCAAACATTTTTTCAGTTAAAATTCCTCCGCATGTGCACAACAATGGTGCAGAGTTTGTGGGAAAAACCTGGCTGTAAGGTTTTTCCATAGATTAAACTGTTGTGCTGCAGATGCTGCCTGTATGATTGGCTGACTATGATGCATTCCCCCTGCTAGCTATGTAATTTGTTCTTAATTGATTTTATTCTGCTATTTTCCTTTTTTTTCTTTTTTTTTTCCTTCCTTCCCATTTCCTCCTCTTTTAAGCCCTGAGGCACGCCGTGCATACCCGTGTTCAAATGTAAACAGTCCTGCTATTTCCGTGTGTTTTTTTTTAAATTTTGTTTTAGACAGAGTGCATGCCATGCAAACCTGTTTAGCTAATGTAAACACAAAGAAATGGCTCTCTCTGGATGCAAACATGCTCTTCATTTCATGGAATTAGTCAATACAGCCTCAGACACACCCCCTTGCTTAGCTGTACTTAGCTAAGCTTATCTGTGTGCCATAGGGCTCCAATGTGCTTACCCCATGCATGACACACACCCTTTTCATGACTGTTGCTCCTCCTAGTTACATGATCATGCTATAGCACCTACACAGTTAGGTGCAGTTTGGCACTTAGAAGATTTTTGTGAGTCAGTAAATTTCCCCTCATTTGCATACCCACTGCCTTAATCCCTAGTTACTGCATTAACACAGAGCCTTTCCCCTTGACAACCACTGTTCCCTGGTATTGTTTTAATTCTGCATGCCATAGACTATAATGGCAAAATGCAGATTTCCCTTAAAATTGAGTTTTCACATTTTTTTTATTTTCGGCACAATCCCGTTTGCACCCCACTGCCCTAGGCTTAAATGGCCGAGATCAGCCAAAAAAAAAAAAAAAACAAAACTTTCATTTTTATAAAAATGAAGCAGTTTTCCATTGGCGTGCCTTTTTGGAGCTGCCATGCCTCCATTTTGTTATTTGCAGAAATGTATTCGGTTAGCAACCGACTACATTTCTGCAACTAACATTGTTCTTACACGGATACCTGCATGCTTGCTGAATCACTAATTCACCTCATTTGCATGGTTTTCATCAGCAAATGAGGTAATTAGCATTCTGCACTGGTTTCCATGCAAGAACCGTGTATTCAGGCTTGTGTATATCAAAACACTACTTTACTGGATCGCTCAGTGGCCATATTCCATGCAGGAGCAGCTACACTGTTCCTGCATGGAAAAAAAAGTTATTGAATCCCATGGAGAGTCTTTCCTTATATGATTGGACAACTAAGAAACAAACAAAGAAAAATAATAACCAAACAGCACCATAAACCATACTCTGAATGGTGACACTGTTACAACATGTAAAATCTTACTCTTGTGTGCAAAATCCTAACCATAACCCTCCTGCTGCACATAACCCCAGCCTATCACATTATCTTACCAAAAACCCTTTCCCTAACAGTACCATTTCACAACAAACTCACACACTGCATGTACATCATCAATTGCACATTCTCAGTATCAAATCTATCTCTCTACCTAGCTCTTCCCCTAACCCTAAACCAGATGCACTCCCACACTTTTGCATCCCATAACAAACAGAAACGTATACAAAAAAAACTAAATTTATCCCTCTGTGTAGCACTTACTCTACCCTTAACCCATGAACATTCCCACCCCTAATGCCAAAACTTTTGTTATATCTGAAAGTTTTAGCTTTACAAGCAACCCACTTACCATAGCTGCAAGCTTTTCTCTCAAAGGCATAGTCAATGTTTCTTCTTTCAAAGTCCCCTGCAATGAGCAAGCAATAATTTGATATAAAGAGACAGCAGTAAACTCTGTCTACAAAATGCACATTTGCCAGAGATTAGTGCAATCATATGTATATATATATATATATATATATATATATATATATATATATATATATATATATACACACACACACACACACACACACACACACACACACACACACACATGTATACATTTATATAAAATATATATATTATATATATATGTGTGTGTGTATCATCATCTTCTTTCGGCTGTTCCCATTAGGGGTTGCCACAGCAGATCACCTGTTTCCATTTCTTCCTGTCCTCTGCATCTTGCTCTGTCACACCAACCACCTGCATGTCCTCTCTCACCACATCCATAAACCTTATCTTAGGCCTTCCTCTTTTCCTGTTACCTGGTAGCTTCATCCTTAGCATCTTTTTCCCAATATACTCAGCATCCCTCCTCAGCACATGTCCAAACCAACGTAATCGTGCCTCTCTGGCTTTGTCTCCAAACTTTCCAACCTGGGCTGACCCTCTAATATACTTATTCCTAATCCTGTCCACCCTTGTCACACCCAGTGCAAGTCTTAACATCTTTAATTCTGCCACATCCAGCTCAAACTCCTGCCTTTTTGTCAATGCCACTGTCTCCAACCCATATAACATAGCTGGTCTCTCTACCCTCTTGTAGACCTTCCCTTTCACTCTTACAGGTACTTGTCTGTCACAAATCACTCCTGACACTCTTCTCCACCCATTCCATCCTGCCTGTACTCTCTTCTTCACCTCTCTTCCACACTCACCGTTACTCTGAACTATTGACCCCAGTTATTTAAACTCATCCACCTTCGCCACATCTACTCCTTGCATCCTCACCATTCCTCTATCCTCCCTCCCATTCACATGCATATATTCTGTCTTAGTCCTGCTGACCTTCATTCCTCTTCTCTCTAGATCATATCTTCATCTCTCCAGGGTCTCCTTCCACCTGTTCCCTACTCTCACTACAGATCACAATGTCATCTGCAAACATCATAGTCCACGGGGACTCCTGTATGATCTCGTCTGTCAACCTGTTCATCACCATTGCAAATAAGAAAGGGCTCAGAGCTGATCCTTGATGTAACCCAACCTCCACCTTAAACGCATCCGTCACTCCTACCGCAGACCTCACCTCTGTCACACTACCCTCATATATATCCTGTACCACTCTTACATACTTCTCTGGCACTCCTGACTTTCTCATATATATATATATATGTCTCATATATTTTGCATATATACACATTTATATATATATATATATATATATATATATATATATATATATATATATATATATATATATATATATACACACATATTTATATATATATATATATATATATATATATATATATATATATATATACACACACACACACACACACACACACACACACACACACACACACACACACACACACACATATATATATATATATATATATATATATATATATATATATATGGGTCTACCTCGAATGTAATTAGATGAGCTGTATTTCATGAAAGCGCATTTTTGCCAAAAAGCACTTTCCTGAAAAGGCACCTAAGCGAAAAGCAACTGGGGCTGTTGCTTAGATCGCGGTACAGTGGGGATAAGGGAATATTCCCTTTTCCCCACTGTAGTGTGATCTCAGAATGAGAATATAAAAGTAGCAGGGGTGTCCCACATGGTGGGTGAAGGGGGGATTGAGTTTTTTTTATTTTGTTTGTTTTTCTTTTTCGTTTAATTTGTTTTTCGCGAAAGTGCATTTCGGCAAAAGTGCACTTTCATGAAAAACAGTTCACATTATTACATTTCATTGAAACATAATTTCATTGGGTCAAAGTAGACACAGATATATATATATATATATATATATATATATATATATATAGAGAGAGAGAGAGAGAGAGAGAGCTATATATATGTGTGTATGGATCTAGTTCATTTGATTAGATTGTCAAAATCCATATGGTAAACACCACATGGTCAACAATTTAGCTTGTTAAACAATTAAAAGAAGTCAAACACCCACAAGCAACACAAACAATGTTTTTGCAGGGGGTCAAGTCCCCTGCACCCCCACGCAACTCCTGATAATTATGCATACCTACTGCAAGATCACACTATAGTATTGTAAAGGGCAAATTCCTCAATCGCCACTGTACAGTGATTTCAGCCAAAATGGTTCAACAAACTAAACTGACTATATGGTCTCTACCATATGAGTTTCCACAATCTGGTTCATCGATCAAATGAAGGGAACCCTTATGTGTGTCTCTCTCTCTCTCTCTCTCTCTCTCTCTCTCTCTATATATATATATATTTATAGATATATTTTCCTGGATATAACCACAGTCAGAAAAGAAAAAAATGACAGCCTGCATGCTCAGTTATGGTTTAACAAAACAAACAAACAAACAAAAAAAATAGCGTGCAAGCATGCAGACCAGTATATGTGAAGCTGTTCCCTGCTCTCCTTCGATTCACTTCCTATTATCTGTTGCAGATGATGTGGTCCCAGCCCTGGGTGTAGTATCAAGGGCACTAAAGTTAAAAGAAGCAATGAGAACAGACCTAAAGTAACTGATAGTTAGCTGGAGTTCATACAATGCGAGCCGAAAAATAAAATGACAGTATGCACATGTGATTGGTGAGAGGCTAGAGGAGCAGGCATGTGCATTTACCCACCCTGCTCCAGAGCAGTAGAATGCTCCTGCTGGTGAGTGCTAGTAGTCAGTGTGGATTCTGAGGGGAGTGTATACAGTTTGTTGTTTTGGTACCTTACATCTTCTTAATGGCAGAAGCGGGTAATTAGCGTATCCTGTCTGCTTTTTCAAGTGCCATAATCGCTTTCCTCCCCTCCATCCCTTACCTTTGTATTACCCTTTTTGACCTGTCCAATGCCTCCCAAAATGGACTGTGCATTCTCTTTCAGCTACCCATTCCAGAAGTCCATTATATGTGTCCACCACCATCTCTGGAGATTGACAGAGTAGCCATTCCCCGCAATCTGTTGTCTGTGTCTACTCCTTCACCTTACATACTTCCTGTTAAGAATGACTCTTCTTGTGTATAATTATCATTTCCATTCTGTCTTTTCTGGTCTCAAGTAAGAAGAGATATAGCTCCTCTAGGCTGTAGTCATACTTTTTCCCATTTATCCCATGGATATTTCTGTTAGTTTTCCTTTGAATGCCTTCCATCTTCCTGATGTCCCCTTCATTATATGGCTATTAGAAATGCAAGCTGCGCTCACTGAGTGGTCTGGTCAATGCCATGTAGACTGGAAGTGTTGTCTCTGCTTCTGGAATCTGTCTCCATGAGGAGTCACCCAGCATTCTGTTTGCTGGTACTACTGCCCTCTCACTCTACTTTGCTGGTCTAGTTCAGCTGTAATCTACACCCCCAGATCCTTTTCCTGTTCTATTGCCATCAGTTGTGGTTCTTCCAGCTGATCCTCCATACCACGGTTGTTGTTAACTAAGCATGCTACTTTGCATTAAACCTCAATCATCACTTTTCTCCATTAACCACTTGTTTAGCCTTTTGAAATCCTTTGCTTGACTCTTCTCTCCATACTCTACTGGTATAGCAATTTGTGTAATCAGCAAATTGGTCAGTACACTTCTCTGTTCTCTCAAACATGTCTGAGACATATTCACCAAAGGGTACTGGACCAAGGATGACTCCCTGTTGTACTCTACTACTACAGTTTCACACCTGGAGTAGTGCCTATGTTCCTTATGGACAGGAGCAATCTGTAAGATACTTAATGCACAGGCACAAATCCATGCCATCCTCTTGCCCTTAGGGGCTGTATATTGGGTAACATTGGGTTATATCGGCTAGGCTTGTGTTGGCCCTTAAGCCATTAGCCTAAAATCTTCTATGAACCTATGAACTATGTTCATTTCTGATCTTGACCTCTCATCACACCATTTGTTATTCTAATATTCAGCTATGCAGTCATCCATTTTTTTCCTGTCTTAGTCTTACCTCCAGTTGCTCCTGTTTTATATACTCTTTTTGTGTAGGGCCAGGTCAAAGGTGTTGCAGAAGCAGATAAGGTCTACTGGAACTCTCACCTATCAAGTTCACTTGTAATCCAGTCATAACTCTGGATCAGGTTTGCCAGAGAATGCATTTTATCAGTGAACCCATGTGGATTTTTTCCAGGAGATTGTTGTCCTCTTTGAATGCTTGTTGCCTTCCTGTCAAGATTGTCTTTTTTTTTTTACTCAAAAATTTTTATTGATTTTTCTTCAAAATTTAACAAGTAACTTACTTGTAATTTATCTTAATAACAAACAAATAACAAACTATATACACTATTTATATTGGCCTGAGAATGAACTAAGAGATAAATCATTCTGGTTCAGATATGTATGGTGTTTAGACAAGAGTTCCTTCTTTCTTTTCCTTAAGAAGAGTCTGAGTTCATTTTTAATGTTTTGATGAGAGATCGTATCTTCTTCCATTGGTTATTGGTCCATATCTTGGAAGTAATCCTCAGTTCCTTAACTTTAACTTCCATTAATGCTGTTTCATTCAAAAGTCTTCTTCAAAAGTTGGTTCAGAGGTGGATTTCCATTTTCTAGAGATACATTTTCTAGCTACTGCTAGCATAGTCCATAATACGTATAAATCTTTTTTATTCATTTCTGCCTCTTCATTGATATTCAATAAAATTAAAGACTTTGTTAAAACAAATGTATCTCTAAATTTAGCTTGTAGGAAGTAGCTAATATCTTCCCAATATTTTTTGAGCTTAGAACAATCATGAAATATGTGTATCCAGTCTGATTTACATATTTGTAGACATCTCCAACAAGTAATGCTATTGGTAATATCCAATTTGGCTTGTCTATTGGGTGTGTAAAAAGATTTATGCAGACATTTCCAGGTGTATATTCTCCAAAATTGTGTATTAAATGTTAGTCTGATGGAATACAATAAATTAGTTTTAGTTTCTGTGGTTAAATTTGTTGAATAACCTTTGGTGATGAAGTTCCAATAGTTCTGTCTGATTTTAACTTTATAATTTATCAATAATTTGTATAATTTTGGTGTTATATTTTTCTAATTGTTATTATCATATATCATTTCTGTCAAATAATTTATAAAAATAGGTTTGATTTTGAAAGTAGAATTATTGATTATTATGCATAGATCTTGTGAATACATCAATACACTTTGAAGGACTAGCCAATCAGAGGAAGGGAGGTCACATGTATTCATAATATGCTGACTCTCTATAACTTTTTGATTGTTAATACAATGATGCCAACAAATAAATGTTTTTTTGTTTCCCAAGTGATGTGTGTTCTTATGCATCTTATTGGAGAAATTTTTTGTGAAAGGAGTTATTAAATCCATTCATATTTTTATATCTGTATTGGCAGTAATAATTTTTCTAAAAGTGTTGAAGATGTAATTTGTAAAATTTAGTTTAGTAGGTTTTACTATATTATACTGAATGCCTGTACGTAGAATATGCCATAGTTTATTGATTTGATCATCTAGCATAAGATATTTTATTATGGCATTTTCATTTAAAAAATGATAGTATGCAAAGTCTTCCAGCTGGAAGAATAATTTGGATCTATCCAATTTAAAATAATTCTGAGGATCGAAGCTTTAATATAAGTCTTTATGTCTGGAATATTTATTCCTCCTTGATCCCATGGTCTAATATGATGTGTGAAGGCTACTCTGTTTTTGTTAGGATACCATAGCATTTTTAATATAAGTGTATTTATTATTTTATAAGATGTTTATCTGGGATTTTAGGAATGGCTTGTGCTATATATAGGATTTTTTATATTAATATCATTTTTATTAATTGTCATTATAGTCTATCTTCAAAAGTTATATACATTTTGTTGAAATTTCTTATATAGGAATTTATATTTAAGGTTTCTATTTAAGGTTTCTTCTATATTTTTACAAAGAGTGATACCCAAATCATTTAAAGTAGAAACTTGTTTGCCAATTATATAATTTCCCTCTATTGATAAATATATTTTTGTCTAATATTGTGCAATTAGACTTTGTTCTATAGAAGTAAAGGCCAGAAGCCAAGTCAAATTTTTCAACTGTATGTTCAATTTTTTTATAGATTCTTTTGCGGTAGGTAAAGTAAGTAGCACATCATCTGCAAATAGCATAATTTTAGAATTATATTGTCCATGTATATCTATTCCTTTTATTTTGGGGTTGGTGCGAATTGAGGAAGCAAATAATTCCATAGCTAGTAAAAATAAAATGGGAGACATGGGGCAGCCCTGTTTTGTTCCTTTTGTTATTACTATAGATTCTCATGTGAATGGGCCTAGTTCTACATATGCTAATTTATTTTTGTAAATATTTTTTATCAAAGAGATAAAAGAACGAAGAAAATAATAAAGTTCTAATATTTTGACTAGATAGTCAATTGAGTGAATCAAAGGCTTTTTCTATATCTAATGCAATTAGTAGGGCTTCTTGATTTTCTCTATTTAAGATGTCTATAAGAGTTAATGCTCTTTGAATATTATCGTAAGTGTGTCTGTTATATATAAAACCTGTTTGATCTTCATTTATAATATGAATCATAGCGTTTTTAATTCTATTAACCAAGATTGACATAAAAAATGTTTGTCATCATTATTGAGTAAAGATATTGGTCTATAAGAACTACACAGAGTGGAATTTTTGTTTCCTTTATTATGGATTTGATTAGGGAATAGCTCCATGAAGGTGGAATGATGGTTAGTTTTTGAATTTCGAGAAATGTTTTTTGAAGAACTGAAGTTATGGATGTTGGAAACATTTTATACAATTCTATTATGATACCATCAATTCCTGGTTCTTTATTGGTTTTGCTTTCCTTAATGTTCTCTGCAACTTCTTTATGTGTGATTTGTTTTTGAATTTCTTGTTTTAATTTTGCTGGTAGTTTCTTAATTTTGGGGAAATTTAATTCCAAGTTTATGCGGTTAATGTGACTTTTGTTATTTCCAAAATGTTCTGCATAATGATGTTTAAAAGCATCTAGAATATCACTTATGTCTGATACTTTTTTATTCTTTCTTCCCTCATGAACTATATTAGTTATATTGCAGTAAAACACTTGATAAACACATAAACAGAAGACGGGACGATGCTCGATAAGTTCTTAAATATCTAATCCAATGAATATCAAAGTCATTAGCCAGGAAAAACTTAAAAAAACAGAGCAGAACTGTAGTTAACTAGAGAGAGCTTAGCTAGAGATAGACAAATTGTATTTCTTTTGAGTTGATACTTTTCCAGTCGCATCTAGTTATTCTTCTCTTCTGTGGTATATTAGTTATATTGTTTGTTCTGCTTGTTTTTTTACTCTCATGGCTAGATTATGCATATGTCTTGGTGATGTAGAATATGAATTTAGTTTTAATTTTTCTAATGCCAGATTAGTTTTATGTATGAAAATTTAATTATATTTTTTATTTAGTTCATCAATTATTTTTTTATTGATAGACGTGTTTGTTAGGTGTTTGTTTTTAATCTTTATGAGTAGATTTTATATGTTATGTAATTCACATTCCCATTATTTTGATTTGTTTTTGAACCATGTAAGTGTTTTGCCATATATATAGGCTTTCAGAGCATCCCATATCATGACTATATTAATCTCTTCAGAACAATTAGTATCTAAGAAGAATTGCAATTCCAAAACTAGCTACAGTTTGAATTCTTTCAATTTTGTGATATATGCTGGAATTTTTGTTGTATATGTTAGTTTTTAAAGTCTGCTTGAAGTTTGAGTATTAGAGAATTATGATCTGATAAAGGGCATGTGACTATTGAGAATTTGATTATTTTTTGTGTTTAGTTCTTGTGATACATAGATTTTTAAACCAGTACACAGCAAACCAAAAGAGGGATTAACTCTCCTGCATCTAAATGTTTTTGTCTATTTTTGTTTGAGTATTAAATCTATAATCTTGATGAGAGAATAATAGTGAGTTAAAGCAACAAACCACAAAGTCCACAGCCAGAAATAAAAGCGAGCCATTATTTCTGGTTGTGGACTTGTGGTTTGTTGCTTTCAGTCATATGTGTCTTTTTGGCTGTCACTATCCTGGTAATAATAGTGAGTTATTTTCTTTAATGGTAAATGAGACTATTAGATTGTGGTTTTCACTCCATTTTTGAATATTTTTGCTATAGACATGAGACATAGATTTCTTTTATTGGTGGTCTCTGAATTATGCAGTATACAGTTAAAATCTCCGCCTATTATCAAGTTACCATTATATGTACTACTAAGATCTAAATGTTTTTTAGCTGTCCCTGTCCCAATACCCAGGAACCAGTATAAATTTACTAGTGTCTAGATCCTGTTATTAAAGTTCAGTATAACAACCGCTATAAGAACTTCTTTATCCTCGTAGATGTAGATAATTTGGGGAAAATAACATTTTTCTTCCATAAAATTATTACTCCTCTGGTTTTTGATTTATATGAAGAATGAGATAATATTAAATATTCATTTGGAGTCCCTATGTATTTATCATTTGTTTTGAAGTGAGATTCTTAAAGATAGATTACCTGCTCTTTGTTTCATTTTGGGTATCTTAATAGATTTCATTTTTTTTGGATTATTTATTCCATTAATGTTTAAAGAAAGTAATGTTAAATCCATAAGTTATGACTGGTTTATAGGTTATTTATAGAATGTATAATACTTGGATCCCTTCTATAACCCTACGGTTGTATAAAGTCTCTGTCATTTCTAATTGTTTTGATCAGATTGATTTTTACTGTTGAAAAACATAAATTAAATTCTGACTCAGGCCAATAAAAAGAAAAAAGTATGATGCAAGAACAACTGAATGTAACACAATAGTCCAACATTCTAAAATTTCCATTATTATATATGGAATGATAAACATTCCTAATCTGATAGATAAAAATAATCTATCAGATTATCTCTTATACCTTAGCTACAAGAGATAAAAAATCCCTTTGAGCTCCACATTAATTTTATTGGAGATCTTTCGTAATGTTAGTGAAAAGAGAAACCATTATTTAACTAGTCTTAATGATCAAATATATATAACATTTACTTTAATTACATATGAAATAATTTTTATATTTCTCAATTTATGTTTTATCACTCCTTAAATAGTATACTATCACTGTATGATAAAGTGTTTCATTTTTTGATTGTAGTATTGGCTACAAAATTACTTGTGAAATATATTGGTTGTCCTTGTGAACCATTGTAAGCTTAATAATTTCCTTTTAAGTTAAAACACTACAGATATTGTAATGTGTATCTGCAACGTTTGCTTATTGATCATTACATCTCTCCAATCACTACCCCTCGGAAAGAAACATAAATAATTACCCTGGTATAGAGATGCTTCATTTGGAGAGTGTTGTGTTGTTCCAAAAGTAAATGTTTATATATGATCAATTATGCAATTATGCACTGCTTTGATGTTATGAGTACTAAGTTAATTCACATGTAACCTCTGATTTTTCAGCAATGACAGATATTTTCTATTTGTACACGTTTGATGCTTAATTGCATATAGGTAGTATAGAAGTCAAATTGACCATAGTGACATATTTAGGCTGTAATTTTATATAAACCTGAATTGAAGACATTCCGTCTTAGTTTATCAAAGTACAAATTATTTCTGGAAGACGATGTAAAATCATAAGAATTTAAACCCGCCAATCTGTATTGACCATAAACTAATACAATAAAGACTCTTTTTTTTTCTTTTAAAAAAAAATCTCTTGTTAAGATTCAATCTAAGAATATTATTCTCATCTAGAACAACTTCAAGCTGTAAATTCAAAAGTAAGTCTATTAACATATTAACCTGTTGAACATCCATTCCAACATCCTGTCTGTTATCTTATAATATCAACATCAGCTTTCCTATAAGAACAAATGAACGTTGAATGCCATTGAATTAAAAAAAAAAAATAATAATAATTCACATTATTAGCTGCAGAGGTTTCTTTATGTATTTTACTTTAAATAGTATCTGTCTAAGTCTATAATACCTTTTAGTCTGTACATGTGGAATTTTATATTTTTAATTGTTGTAATGTTGACTTTTGTTTTAATCCTCAAGAACAACTTCACTTCACGCACTAGGTATGTGAACCATAGGATAAAACAGCAATAGGCTGACAATATGTTTAAGTTTTAACATCCATTTTTTTCTAATATATTTTTAGAAATTCTATGTCAATGTGTCCTCCTGTCTGTATTTTTTTTCCATTAGTAATACAATATAGTGAATACAGTGTGATTCATCTTTCTGGTTTCAATAATTCTCACTAAAGCTTATAACCAATAACTAATTTTGTTATGGCTACCTGTGCTGCTGAAGCTTTTAGTGATGTAACTATGTTTTCTATTCTTATCTATGAAAAGATTTTCTAGTATCACTATTAGGTTTATTTTTATGGTTGTCATTCTCACTAGGACAGTTAAGGAGGAAGAAGGTTTTAACATCTAGCTAAATAATTACTGAGGTTCATAACATTTTGTTTTTTGGCATGAAATCATTTAATTAGCCTTCATGCTGAAGCTAATTGACTTTCCAAGATTACAGACTTGATATAGTTCCCTTCACTGATATACGCACTCTTTGACTATTTAACTGATTCCCTCCAGTACAGCCCTTTGGAGTGTGTACCTTTAACTCCCAGTGGGTGTGGCTTCAGCCTTTAAAAATGATGTTATTACCTTAGAGTTCTAACAAACAGTTATTGACAGAGTTTATACAGCAATACAGCTGTGTTTGCCATCATGTATGGTTCAAGATAAAATATTCTGATACCTTGTATGTAGCATGGTTTTGGAATTATTAAAACAAATATGAACAGGCAATATTTGACGCCTAGAGGCGCAGTAGGCGGTAACTGCAGAAACGCCTGGAGACGTCACTCGGCTGTAATGAGCATGCTGCTTGTGAGAAAATAGAATATGCATTACTTGTTTTGACTTTTAAGATTTATTAATATAGCACTAAAAGATCACACAATGTTTACTCATAAACACATTGTATGCTTTTGTGCCTGCAAAATTGACATAATAGTAAAGTCTACGGATTCTTATTATTTAGAAGCAGCTTGTGCCCTATGGCCAAATAATGTTCCAAATTAGGGAAAGATGGCATGTGAAAGAGAAATGACCACTCGCAGTATATTTAAGCTCTGTTATTAGAAAAATAATGCCACAGACACTGGGATAATTACATGTTACAAACAGTCAGTTTGGCACTATAGCAGCACTAAGTTCTCATCTGCCCAAAGAGTTGCTGCTTAATTTGTGGTATATATTATTAGAGTTTCTAATATTTCTCCAATTAGAGATGAGTCACATCTATTTGAGGCTGAGTTTTATGTAACCTCCACTTTCCATATAACTTTATGCTTAAGTTAACATATTTACAAGACCATTTGTCTCTTTAAGGCTTTAAGGAAGTGTGGGCATATGGTAGCTTCGCATTTCCTCTAGTTTATAACCTAACTTTCTGTATGCAATTGCTCTCCCTTGTCTTGCTGTTATGGAGGAATGAAACCAGAAAAAAGAAGTTATGTACCTACCATAACGTTCCATGTTAGTTGTCTCCTCTCGCCTTCTTTCTTGCTGGTTGGGTTCGGAGCCAATCTTCGGCTCCAACTCAGCCATCTTCTAAAGCTCGAGAGCTACATAGTGGCTCGAGGCCTCCCCATATCCCATGATGCCTGGCGCTAGAAACCCAGATCTCATTTGGTGAGACTAACAGCAGACAAAGTAATGAAGGAATCCTATCCTATCATACCTAAGCCAAACTATAGAGACTACTAGGTAGAGTGGGATACTCAGAGAAGACTCAACCAGTGTAAATCCATAGAGAAACTCTTCTCGGTCTAGTAGGATAGGGGGATGGAGGGTGGGACTCAAGAAAGAAGGCGAGAGAAGACAACTAACATGGAACATTATGGTAGGCACATAACTTCTTTATGTTAAGTTGTCTATCTTGCCTTCATTCTTGCTGGTTGGGACAGCGTCCCTAGCACCTAATATCCTTGGTGGCTCAGTGGAACAGACTCGTCAGAACAGTGGAACCAAAATCAGCTCTGCTCCTGGAAACCACATCCAGCTTATAATCCGAGATGAAAGTATGAGGATTTGCCCAAGTGGCCGCTGCACAAATAGATTCCATGGGCAACCTAGCTTGAAATGCAACAGAAGTGGCTAATGCTCTAGTGGAGTGGCCCTTAGGTTTAACAGGCAATTCTTTCTTCCTGAGCTGATAGATAAAGATTATGATAGAAGTCAGCCATCTAGATAAAGTTACTTTTGATACTGGTAGGCCTTGTTTGCCCTCTGCATAAGAGAGGAAAAGCTGATCCGATTTTCTGAAGTCCTTAGTCCTATGCAAATAAAAGTGCAGTTGCCTGTGAACATCTAATTGATGTAACTTATATTCTCCCCTGTTGGAATGGTTGGAAAAAAATACAGGAAGGTCAATGGACTGGTTCAAGTTATTCTCAGGAGAGACCTTAGGAAGGAAGGAAGGGTTAGTCCTAAGAGAATCCCTGTCTTTGTGGAACACTAGGTACGGGGGACGGATACAAATAGGCTGCAGTTCAGAAACTCTTCTCGCTGAAGTAATTGCTACCAGAAAAAGTGTTTTCCAAGATAATAACTTTAAAGAACAGGAAGTTGCAGGTTTGAAGGGGGGCAAAATTAGAGAGGATAGAATCAAATTCAGATCCCACAGTGGTGGAGGATCCCTAACCGGGGACCTGAGCAGAGTGGTTCCTTTGAGGAAGGCCTTACAAAGCTTATGAGACATTATACTACTTTCTGAAAGGCCAATGTGAAAATTTGAAATTGTGGCTAACTGCACTCTAATTGTAGCAGAAGCGGACCCAGAATGAAAGAGCTCCGCAAGAAATTCCAGGATGTGGTGAACAGGGGCTGAAAAGGGGTCTATATTCTTGGCCTCTGTCCAGGAAGAAAAATGTTTCCACTTACTAGCGTAAGTTTTTCTAGTGGTAGACTTGTGCGATGATAAAATGATTTCACACACAGATTGGGAGATATCAGGAAGCTTGGCTAGGGTTGGAAGTGGAGCAACCAAGCTGTGAGCTTGAGAGATTGTAGGGAATGATGCAGCCTGCCCAATTGATGGATCAGGAGATCTGGAGCTGGGTCTAGAGTCCAAGGCTGCTTGATAAGATGATGATGATGAAGGAATGGAAACCATATTTGTTGAGGCCAGTACGGAGCAATGAGGATCATTCTGCAACCCAATACGGTAGCTTTCTGAATCAGCTTGGGAATTAGGGGAAAAGGAGGGGAATGCATACAGAAGTCCCTGAGACCAATCGTGGACTAGAGCGTCTCTGGGTCAATGCTCTGGATGTGGTAGGAGAGAGAAGAAGTTGCTGCATTTGCTGTTGAAGGGGGTGGCAAAGAGGTTGCAGCAAGGTTGCCCTCTTTTGCGGAAGATTTGGTCCTCTACTACTTGATTCAGAGACCACTCGTGAGGCATGAGAATAGCTCTGCTCCGCTTGTCTGCTATGATGTTGGATTTCCCAGGGATGTGCGTTGCGGTCAGAAACCATTGGGAAGAGATCGCCCATTGCCAGAGTCTGAGTGCTTCTCGACATAGGGGGTAGGACCTGGTTCCGCCCTGCTTGTTGATGTACCACATGACTGACATATTGTCCGTTTGAATTGTAATTGTCCTTGTAGGAAGAGAGTCCTGAAGAGCTTGCAACGCTAAATGCACAGCCCTCATCTCCAAGACGTTTATGTGCAGATGGTACTCTTGAGGTTGCCAGGTACCCTGGACTGTTCTGCCCTGATAATGCCCCCCCACCCGATCAGGGAGGCATCCGTGTTCACCGTAGCAACTGGAGGGGGAAGTACAAATGGTCTGCCCAGGTGAACTGATGAGGAGACCATCCACCATGCAAGGTGCTTTTTGCATGCTTCTGTGATGATAATCATGTGAGACATGGGAAGCTGCTGGAAGGACCATTGGGTAAAAAGAAGCCATTGGAGGATCCTCATGTGGAAACGTGCCAGCGGGACGAGTATGATTGCTGCTGCCATGAGACCCAGGGTTTGGAGGACAAACCTGGCTTTAATTCTCTTGCATTGTAACAAGACCTGGACATGCCACTGAATGACTAACACCCTGTCTGGTGCAAGGCTGGCTGACCTGTCTTTTGTATTTAAGTTTGCGCCTATAAAGATGATAGACTGACAAGGCGACAAGGCAGATTTTTCGAAATTTATAGTGATACCTAGTCTGGAGCATGTCTGGATAGTATAGTCTCTGGCTTGCAGAAGGTGATGCCCGGTGGTAGCAATGAAGAGCCAGTCGTCTAGATACGGAAACACCTGGAATCCTTGCCGTCTCAGATGAGCGGTAACTACTGCCATACATTTGGTGAACACCCTGGGGGCTGTGGTGAGACCAAAGGGCAGAGCTCTGAACTGATAATGGCTGGCTCCCAGCTGGAAGCACAGGAATCTTCTGGAGCGCCTGTCCATTTTGATGTGGTAGTATGCATCTTGAAGATCTATGGAGCACATCCAATTGTCCTGACCCAGGAAGGGTAAAATGGACTGTAGTGTGACCATCCGAAACTTCGTTCTTTGTACAGACCTGTTTAGTCTGCTGAGATCCAAAATGGGTCTCCAGTCCCCTGTCTTTTTTGGTACCAAAAAGAACCTTGAGTAAATTCTGGATCCTTGCTGGTCTGCTAGGACTTGCTGGATGGCCCTTTTTCTTAGCAGTTTTGAAACTTCCTGAACTGCTTGATCCCTTAGATTGGGTGGAGCATCTGGAAGGGACTTGTTTGACAATAAAGGAGTGTGAACAAAGGGAATTCTGTAGCCTCCTGATATAACGGACTGTACCCATCTGTCTTGTGTTATTTCTTGCCAAGCTCTTGGGTACAGTGATAATCTTCCCCAACTGCCTCCAGAGATGGGCAGCCGGGCAACCCTTCAGGGATGCTGGAAGGGCTTGTCAGAAAATAGATTCTCTGCTGCCCTGGTTTTGCGGACCCCCTCTGCCATGAGGGTGGCGTCTGTTATTGTTCCCTCCTCTGCCCCTGGAGGGAAACTCACCACGTGTGTCCGGCAAGGCTCCCTGGGATTTCCAGAACCACATCTTTCCACTCTTCTGACCCTTGGGATATGGTCTGGAAGGAGTGGAAAAATGGACTCCCATGGCAGAGAGAGTCTTGCCTTCCTGCTCACACCTGGTAAGGGTATCCTTCACCTGTGATCCAAAGAGAGAGGAACCATCAAAAGGGGTGTTGGTGAAAGACGCTCTGAAAGGTTCCACAAAGTTACATAGCTGCATCCAAGCGTGCCTCCTTAGGGCCACGCCTGTGCCTGCGGCTCTACTCGCCCCATCGGCTGCATATGAAATGAGCCTCATGGAGGAGTTTACCACTGAGTTAAGAGTTGCCAGCTGGGAGGTTGCCTTAGCCTGGTCCCCCTCAGCTGATGGATCTTGGAGGGTATCTCCAAGCTCTTTCAGGAGATCCCTCTGAAGGCAGGTAAAGTGGCACAGGTAATTCAAGGACTGCATAGAAAAGGTCGCTGAAGAGAACAGTCACTTCCCATATCTGTCCATCATCCTGGACTCCTTGTTAGGGGGATGGACAGATGAAGAAGTTTCAGCCAACTCCTTCTTTATGGCCGCCGCTACCACCATGGTATCAACGGGGACGCCTTTGGTCAAGAACTGTTTGTCCTGTGGTGCAGTAATGAATTTGGTCGGTCTTCTAGGGGTCGGTTCCACTGTATCTGGAGTCGTCCATGCCTTCAGAGCCACCACAGACATCAGTGGGTCGAAAGGCAGAGACACCCAGGAGGTGGAAGGTCGGGATCCAAACGCATCCAGGAATACCGACTCATCCTCAGAAGGGCTTAGGGCAGTCCAGTTCCCCTCTGCCTAAGCATCTCAAGGATGTCTGAAAAAGAGACATCTTCAAAGGGGGATCTTGGGGACCCTTCTGACTCCTCTAAGTCGGTATCTGATGTGACAGACTCGGGGGAGACAACATGCTTCCTCTTGCATTTCCTCTTGTGAGGGGACTCCTCTGAAAGATCAGGGGAGGCCTCGGAAGAGGAGAATACACCCAAGGGGGTGTCCTGGAGCGCTGGATCCCCACACTTGGGGTCTTGAAGAGGGGCAGAGGCTGACGCAGGCGCCCTATGGGGAGGAGCCAATGGGGTCGATCGTGGGACTGACTCAGGGGCCAGTACACTTCTCATCACCTTGAAGGCGTCCCTGCCCAGACACAGAGAAGGCTCAGGCTCCAAAGAAACCAGAAGCCCTCCCCGCACCAAGGGAGATGGCTCCGAAGCAGATGTGGGAGCCGAGCTCACCTGCGCTGAAGCACCGAGAGGGAGAGCAGGGTCGGACAAGGGTCCAGTGCCACTTGCCCCCAAGGAGCTGATGAGGGAGTCTCGGCACCCAGATCCCTCCAAGAAAGGTACCATGGAAGGGATCGGAGTCGACGACGGAACCAAAAGAGAGGGTATCGGCGCCAATGGTTCCACGACTCGAACCCCAATGAACTCCAGCTCCGAGCTCATAGGAAGAGTCGGAGGAGGAATATCTACAGCTGTGAACATAGCCAACTCCTGATGAGGAGGGCTGGACAACATTTTAGCTAGCGCCTGCAATTTTAAGAGCCTACTGACCACTCTTTCCACATCATGGCCTGAAAGTGTAGAGGACTGAGAAGAGTGGGATGATTGGTGACTATGCTCCTATTGGAGCAGGGGCGACTTCGGAGCCAAACATATCGACTCCAAAGAAGGAGACCTGGATCTCTTTCGACTCTCAGCCGGCTCCAAAGACTGTGTCGGAGCCGACTGCGAGGGAGGGACTTCGGTTCCAGCCAGAGCAGAAAAGGCTTGTGTGTCTTCACCCAATGACGGCTCCGAACTGGGAGCCGATGGTTTAGGTGGCCTGGAAGATTTTGCCAACTGAGCCTTCGCCGGTGAATCTTGGGGTTTTAGCATACCCCTCAAAATCAATTTATTTTTGCACTCCTGCAGGACTCTTGGACTCAAGGCATGACAGATTGAGCAAGAGTCCCAGACAATGAACACAAGAAGTGTGACCATCTGTCAGAGACATCTTCTGACAGCATGAGTCACACTTCTTGAATACGGATGGCTTAGGATCCTTGGACATCCTAACAGAAGAAAAAACCAAGGAAAAAACACACACACCAAAAGGTTAAGGTAACGAATCACAATAAAATATACTACAGTTACCAGAACCGCTGCACTACAAAAAACTATACTGAACTATAGCAAAGCTAACTAACTAACTTTAACTTTTTTTTTTTTTTTTCAAAGGGAGATAGGAAGAAAAAAAGGTTATCCTCTAACTTAAATGGACACCTTCTAGATGCAAGGTTACCCTCTAACTTAAATGGAGAACCTTGAGAAAGGAGAAAGGGGGGAGGGGAAACTCTCTAAATAAAAACAAGTTTTTGAGGGGAAAAGACAAGGATTCAGACACGAACACACTATAATTACCAAAGATCTATCTAATGATAATTTCTATGCTAAAAATAATTAGTTTTAAGACAGAAAAAGACACAATATAAACGTTTTATATGACCTGAGCCAGTAGAGCAACCTCACAGCAGAAGCGGCAAACAAGATCTAGGTTTCTAGCACCAGGCATCATGGGATATGGGGAGGCCTCGAGCCAGTATGTAGCTCTCAAGCTTTAGAAGATGGCCGAGTCAGAGCCAAAGATCGGCTCCGAACCCAACCAGCAAGAATAAAGGCGAGATAGACAGCTTAACATGGTTAGTTTTCTTTTAACTACATCTGTTCAAGGATAGATTAATGTTGTTACTGAAACTTGGAGAAACATTCGTGATGCATTTGTGTTTATGAGGCATATAAAAAGGACTTGTTCTAGTGATTACTAGGTTCAACAACACTGTAGGAAGCTCACGACTTTTCTACAGGTGCTTTTAGTCAACTCGTAGCCTCTCAGGGCATCACGTTTTGAGTGAAATAGTTTTCAATTAACTTTTTCTTAACAATGTGTGCATCTGTGACATGCTTGGCCAATTCTCAACCAATAAACTACACTATTCTCAAAAGAACTGGTGAAATGCTGAAATGTAATAACTACTTTTGTATGTGTACTAACATATAGCACATCATGGTCCGATTCATCAGTTTACTCGTTGCCCATAATGGCATGTCACAAAACTTACATCTTCACATCATTTCTTATTAGTTACAACTCTCTTTCTCTCTTTTTTTTTTTTTTTTTTTTGTTATGGTATTTCCTTTCCCTCAGACAGGACCATAAGCAAAGTAACAAGTTACACTAAGATAAACATTTCTAGTTCCGTCTGCAATGTAAACACTCTGACAGTGAAATGATTTTTATAATTAGATAATAAGTAAAGAAAAGAATGAGAGGAAGAGACAACAAAGTAAATCGTTAACTATACATACATTTTTGTTTCCTTTAGTAAGTGTCTCACATCTTAGTAGATTCTTTGAGAGTATACGTAGTTACTGTATTTTTAGTTTCAGTCTTTTGTTTCTTTTTCTTTACGTCAGTCCCAAGCGTTTTTTTTTCATTAGATCTTTTCAAAGAAGTAGAAGATGACCAGTCCATCTCATCAGGAATTGCTATTATGTTGTTGTTCTTAATGAAAGAGGATGCTTCTTCTAGGTTGTTGAAGGTTCTCATTTCATTTGAATGGAAAATCTTGATGTTTGCTGGATACATAAGTTGAGCCTTTTTTTATTTTGCTTGAGTAATTTCACCAGTGGCCAGTTTTGTTTTTTTTTTTTTCCTCATATCTAGTACTCTGGAGGAATAGTCATTATCAAATCTAATTTGATTTTGTTTGAATTTTAGAGGACTTTTTCTCCAGGCTGATTTGAGAACTAGTTCTTTATCTGTATATGACAAAAACTTTATACAACTGATCTTGGAGGTGAATTAGGTGAAGAAGATAGTGGTTTTCCTATTGCTCTATGCGCTATTTCTATTCCCCAGCATAAGCCTTCTTTTAAATCTAAAATTTCAGGCATCCAGGAGTTTAAAAATAAAATGATGTCCTCACCTTCAGTTTTTTTCTGGTAGTCTGAAAATTTTTATGTTTGTCCGCCTTTCTCTATTTTCTAGGTCATCTACCTTATTGATAAGCCAGTTATTCTGTTGTAATAGAAATTCACTTTGCTTTTCTTCTCTTTAAGTCTCCCCTCTATGTCACTTAAGGAAGTTTCAATGTCTGATATTTTGGTTTGGTGTTGTTGTAATAGTTCTCTGAAGGCTTTAATTTGTTTCTGATTATTTTCTTTAAGGTTTTCCAAATTGTCTTTAAAACTATTCATTTTCAGGGATAGCTGTTGTAGTGTAGAGGACATCAGCTGTATTTCCTTTCTCAGTGAGGTTTCTGAGTGAGAGTTCTTTGAGTTATTTCCACAAAGCAGATGTAATCCCCAAGTTGTTTTGACAGGAAACTCTTCATGTATATACTCCAAAATTAATATGCTGATAGTGTATAGGTTTGCCAACAATATTAGGCAGTTTTTGTTTGGTAAAATTAATTTTTCCCCATTTTTTAAGTTAGTTTTGTTGAGCTGTAAAAAGTGCTTCTTTCAGTTAGCTATCTAGGCTCCACCCCTCCTATCAGGATTGTCTTCATGACTATTACTGCCATTGTTATGAAGCTAACAGGATTGTAGTTCACCAGATGATTTCCTGCACCCCACTTATATGCCCTGGAAGAGTTAGTCATGGAATTAGGGGAAATAACATCTTGGATCTTGTGCTTATTAATCAGGGAGCATCTTGCACCATCCCTTGCATATCTTCATCACTTGTTAGCTCTGACCATAAAGTAGTCTCCTTCAAAATAAAACTGAAACCAGAGATCCTTTCCACCCAAAGTACCTTTAGAAATTTCTTTAAGACAAACTACCTACTCCTTTGCGATACACTGACATGCTTCAAATCCACAGCAAACACATTAAACTCCACTGAATACACAGAAATGTACACCACCACAATATACCATCAGGTAAACAGCTGCATAGATGCTGCTGTAGTCCTTAGGAACAGGTGTAGGACATACCCCAGAAACAAACCCACATAGTAGAATCATAATATCAACAAGATTTATAATAAAAGGAAATAATTTTGACTAATCAAAGGAAGAGTAATTCCCACAATGTTAGAAACTTTGTCACTGAAATAAACAAACAAATCAGGAGCTTAAAATCCACTTAAGCCAAGTTTGAGGCTAAAATGTCTACCCAAACCAAAAACAGTCACAAGACATTTTTTAGTTGTCTTTTTAATGTCAGGAGCACAATGCAGTAATGCGCTTAACTGATTGTGAACAATGAAACCTACAATGAGGTTGAAGAGATAGCGAACCTACTGGCTGATAAATTTAGCTATAACTTTACCCCTCTCTCCCTTTCACCTGTCCCTCAAGATATACTCCAAACTGGATCACCTTCAGCTGTTTCATAAGACCAAATCCTAAAAGTGCTATCAAAAGCTAAAAATACTACAATAATGGGTCCTAACAATATTTCTGGTTGCATCTTAAATGAAGCATGATTTAGCCACACCCCTAACACTGCTCAATCTCAGCCTCCATACAAATTTTGTACCAAGTGAATGGAGAAAAGCTACAGCCATTCCCCTGCATAAGGGAAAACCTTCCCCATACCTAGGCAATTAGAGACCCATAAGTCTGACCAGCCTCATAAACAAAGCCATGGAAAGACTTATTATGGAATTAATCAGTCAGTACATAGGAACCCCCCCAAACTCTGGACCCATCTCAGTTTAGATTCAGCAAGGTCAGGTCAAGTTTACTCTACCTGGTGGATTTCTTTGAGAAGGTCACCAAAGCATTAGATGAAGGCAAAATGGTACACACCATACACCTTGTGCTGGCCAAAGCTTTTGACACAATTTCCCACTCAGGAGTAGTAGAAAAGCTAAATAAACTGGGAATAACCCCCTATGCCAACTGCTGGGTTGACATCTGGCTCACAGATAGGATGCAGATAATCAAAATAGATGAAATTATGTCTACAAAGAGACTGGTCACTAGTGGAGTTCCCCAGGTTTCTGTGGTGGGACCTCTCTTGTTTGGCATCTACTTTTCTGAAGTAAAAGCCAATACCAAAGGGCTCTGGCTGACTAAGTTTGCAGATGACTGCAAGCTAGGAGCAGTCATTGAATTCCCAAATGACCTACCCATACCATGGGAAAGTTTGTCTCAAATAAACAACTAGCATCAAAATCATGGTCTGAAACTAAATGCCAAAAAATGCATTATCATGTTCTTTGGGAAGTCATCTACCCTAGGGAAGTACTACATTGACAATGCAGACCTAAGAGCTGACACAGTTGTTTGGGATTTGGGAACTTATGTGGACATTGATCTAACTTTTCACCAACATGTCTCTATTGTTTTAAGAAAGTCCCTCTGTATTGCACAGGGTACAAACAAGGGAATGTAGATGTTGGGATGTTATTGCCCCCTTTTCTCATCTCTCATTAGGCCAGTCTTTGAATATAATCTTCCCTTTGGCATGTGTCTGTCTAGACACATGCAACAACTGGAACATCTATAATGATACCTTACTAAAAGGATACAAGGCCTAAACAACATGTCCTACATGGACTGACTCAAAACTCTGTCACTATAATTGGTATCCTACTAAAAAGTGACCTATTTCTGCCATATAAGGCATCCTCCAACCCATTTCTAATGAGTGTGCTGTACATCAGTGAGCCAAATGGCATCAGAAATGCTCAAATAAGGGTTCTAAACCTTTTCTGCTACAACAACAGAATGGTTTGGAGGAACCGTTATATTTTGCATAGGATATTGCTGCAGTGTAGAACATACTCCCCATTCCCATACAACAAAGTTCATCCCAGTCCATTTTCAAGCAAACTTAGATCAATGGAAAGGAAACAGAACATTTACCCCAGGACTGCTCCCTGTGCTACTAATGGGCAAAAACATCTCCTAAAGGCTTTATCCCATGCATGGATCCCCTCAAACTATCAATGGTATGACCCCAGTTATTTTCACTAGTTAAACTATAGACCATGAGTTGGGTAATGCCAGTCTATAACCAAATGGGATAGGTTATTTCAAGCACAAAAAAAGGAAATTAGCTAGGCATAAAATGGCCAACAATGACAACTAGCCTAGTACTTACATATGAACCTATACAGAGATAAGATTATTGGTGCCTTTCACCCTTCTGGCACTTTTGTACTGGTCAGTGCTCTTTTGAAAATCTCTTCCAGGGGGCCTGCCATTACAGACCCTCTAATCCTTTTGTATTATCGTACCTAGAGGTTGCTAATTCCACCTGAACCACCTCCCTATTTATCCTAGTCTCTTTCCACTGTTCTGTCCATTCTGCCTTGTCTCCATACCATCATGGAACCCTGTCCTTGCCTTCATTCTTGACTCTGCTTTTTCCATGTCATCTATGACCTCCCTCCTCTCTTTGATCACTCTAGACATTTCTGTTCTTCTTTCCTTCTTTCTTTCTATGTGTCCCAAAAGCCATTGCTTCCCTTTTTGATCCCTTTTGTTAACCCTTTCATCTTTAATAATTGCTGTTTTGACCATCTTTCTTTCCTGTTTGCTAGCCTCCTTGTAATGTAACTTTTCCAGTAGATTATTTACTTCCTGATTTTTTGCCTAGTCTTCTGACTCATCCTTGACCACCTCCAAGCTACTTGCACAGAGGTAGTCACTCTTCATGATATAACTCCATCATCCCACCAGTGCTAAACCATTCTCACTTATCCACTGAGACAGACAGTCTGTTCTGCATCCTGCTTCTTAGTATGGTACCTCCAAACATCTCTTCTTACATCTCCCTGGTACCTCTTTGTTCTTGCTTGCTGCCAGTATAGCTGTCTCTTTTAACAGAACACTGGTGCCAACATGCACCACAGCATTTGCCCACCCTCCCTCTGAGTGATCACTTTTGTCCCTTCTTCCCCCATTTTACTTATTCTAATCAATGAGACCAGTTTTAGTGAAATCTGGTATATCCTTCCTTTCTTTCTTTGACTCCTCAACCTCTTTGCAAATGACACTCCACTCGCCAAAACCCTCTTCTCTTTCTCCACACTAACTCTCCCCTCTATTGATTCCTGCTTCATGCCAACACCCTTCTTATCTTCAACATTTCTATCTCTACTTCCACAAAGTTTAGTCTTTCTCATGATTTACACTGATTACCTACTTCCTGGTGGTGTAAGTAAAGTCTTCCCTACTCTTTCTGTATTGCTCCTTCAAGACTTCTCTATTGTTAAGTTTCTTTTACCATCTGGTGGAAAGTCTCTCCCCCAGTGCCTTCTTTCCTCCTGTTCACATTTTGATGTTGGTTCCTGCCTGGCTACCTCTGGCTTTATCTCCCTTTATCCATCTTTGCTTCCCTTTTGGCTTTCTGTTCCCTGTCCTTCCTTTTATGACTGCAAGTTCCCAATGTGCATGCAGTGCACAAAAAAAATTCAGCTGCCTTAAACTGGCCTGGAGGAATGCAGAACTATTGTGGAAGTACAGAATAATAACAACACGTTCTGCACAGAATTAAGCTATTGAGTTAGGGGTGCACTATACTTCTTTATCAGGTATATAGTAATGCGTGTTTTTCTTTTCAGTTTAACCACTTTATTTTACTCTCTAAGTTGTGGAGCTAGAATAACAAAAACAGTATGGGCACTTAGAGGTGTTTATAAAAAATAACCTTTACGTTTGTGAAAAATAACCTTAAGTATGGACACTCCTCCCAACAGGACAAGCAGCTACAACAAGAGGATTTTAAAAATGTAACTTATGAAAGCTAGGTTAGGCTGTAATTGGTCTTGTGGGTGAGGGGGAGGACTGAATAGACCAAAAAAGTAATGGGTAGCTAATAGTATGATGAAAAGGGCTGGCCCTGATTTCACAGATATGCAAGTCTAGAGAAACAATCAGGAAAGGCAGTAGGTACTTTGGACTTAGTTGTTTTGCATACCTTTCTTACCAAAATAAAATAAACCACTTTTACCAAGGAGTATGTAGGATTTTTGGATGGCACAGTGTTGCAGCGGTGTTGTTGCCTCCCAGCAAGAGGTTGTTCTGTTCAATTCTTGACTGGGGTGCCTTCTGTGTGGAGTCTGCATGTCCTCCTTGAGTTTGTGTGGGTTTCCTCTGGGTGCTCCTGTTTCCTCCTGTGCTATAAAGACATGCATCTGGAGCATTTCTCCCTGGGTCTCTCTCTGCTGAAAACTGGCTTCATTGTAAGTTGGACTTTCCCGGTAAACAAATGTAAAATAAAATTTAGTAAGACCAGAATTTATAAGAAAAAGGGTTTAGTAGTAGTAGAAAAACAGCAGGTTTTCAAAAAGTTAAACAGCATATAAAGAAAGACTGCTGTTAGGCAGCACAGGATGGGGTGGGACAGCTAACATCCTGAAACAATCAGGTAAAGCAGTAGGTACTTTGGACTCACTTTCTTTGCTTTGCATAGCATTCTAATAAAATAAAATAAACCACTTTTACCAGGAGTATGTGGGATTTAGAAAGACCAGAATTTATAGGAGGAAGGGTTTAGTAATTTTAGAAAAACAGCAGGGCTTTCAAATAATTATACAGCATGGAAAAGGAGACTGCTGTTAGGAAGCACAGAATAGGCGGGGGGCAACTAATGGCAGTGGTGGAGTGCTTTAGTTTAAAAAAAAAATAGAATTAAACTTGGGCTAGCAATTAGCAATTTTGTCCAGAGAATAAAACATACTTTCTGAATCTTTTGAAAATAACACTGATCCCAAGGTTGCCTGGTTCAGTTAAGGAGCACCACAGGCTATTAGTATGAGCTTGGGGGATCCAGGGAAAATTAATTTAAAAGAGGGAATTTCTGTATCTTTTGGAAATAACACTGATCCCTAAGTTGCCTGGTTCAGTTAAAGAGTACCACAGGCCAGTAGGTCGAGCCTGGGGGAGATCCAGGGAAAAGTAATTTAAAAGAGGAAGTTTCTGTAATTCAGGGAAAAGTAATTTAAAAGTGTGAGTTTCTGTATCTTTTGAAAATAACACTGATCCCGAGGTTGCCTGGTTCAGTTAAAGAGTGCTGCAGGCCAGTAGTTCATGCTTGGTGGGGGGATCCAGGGAAAAGTAATTTAAAAGAGGGAATTTCTGTATCTTTTGAAAATAACACTGATCCCTAAGTTGCCTGGTTCAGTTAAAGAGTGCCACAGGCCAGTAGGTTGAGCCTGGGGGAGATCCAGGGAAAAGTAATTTAAAAGAGGAAGTTTCTGTAATTCAGGGAAAAGTAATTTAAAAGTGTGAGTTTCTGTATCTTGAAAATAACACTGATCCCGAGGTTGCCCAGTTCAGTTAAAGAGTGCTGCAGGCCAGTAGTTCATGCTTGGTGGGGGGATCCATGGAAAAGTAATTTAAAAGAGGGAATTTCTGTATCTTTTGAAAATAACACTGATCCCTAAGTTGCCTGGTTCAGTTAAAGAGTGCCACAGGCCAGTAGGTTGAGCCTGGGGGAGATCCAGGGAAAAGTAATTTAAAAGAGGAAGTTTCTGTAATTCAGGGAAAAGTAATTTAAAAGAGTGAGTTTCTGTATCTTTTGAAAATAACACTGATCCCGAGGTTGCCCGGTTCAGTTAAAGAGCGCTGCAGGCCAGTAGTTCATGTTTGGTGGGGGGATCCAGGGAAAAGTAATTTAAATGTGGGAGTTTCTGTTTCTTTTGAAAATAACACTAATTCTGAGGTTATCATGTCCAGTTAAAGTGCACCACAGGCCAGTAGTTTGAACTTGGGGGGATCCAGGGTGCAGCAGTTAACGTTGTCGCCTCACAGCAAGAGGTTCTCTCTGGTCTGACCCTCAGCTGGGGTGCCTGTTCTGTGTGGGTTACATGTTATTTCCTGTGTTTATGGGTTTCCTCTGGGGGTACTGGTTTCCTCCACTTTCAAAAGACATCATCTGGAGACATTTCTCCCGGCCCTCCGCTGAAAAACAGGCTTAGGTGGACATTCCGGAGACATTTCGTCATAAATAGTAGTTTAAAAGATGGAGTTTCTGTGTCTTTTGAAAATAACACCAATTCCAAGGTTGCCTGGTTCAGTTAAAGAGCTCTGCACGCCAGTAGTTCAAGCTTGGGAGGGGGGTTGACAACCCACCACTGGACCAGTAATCAAGGAGCCTCATTCCTCACCACTGGCACTAGTGGGGGATGTGCATTGGAAGGATAATAAGGTACACACACAGTATGGCCAGATGCAGCTCTCTGCATCAAGTACAATTTCCCTTAAGTGCACACAGAGACCACAATCAGTCCGCGGCTAGTTTCTCCCTCTTTTTCTAGATCCCCAGTAAGACTCCCCACTGGCACAGCTATAGAGTTGAGATCTCAGCTGAGTGGCCAAGCCAAGACCTCCATCACTCTCTCTGTCCAACCAGTGCTTTGTGTCCCTGCCCAAGTAGCTGACACACACTCTCTTTGAAGTTTGATTTATACACGCTCACACGCACACACCTGGAAAAGGCTGGCATATTATAAGGCAGTTATCACAGCCACCAGTCAGCTCCTTATCAGCTATTTTAAGGCCCTTAATAAAGGGTATCCAATCTTACTCTATAATGTTACTATTAATACAAATGGTAGTTTGACCAAGGGCAAGGCTACTAGGAGTGGCCCACAGTGTCACCAAATAAATATGCAAATACTCTCAGAACTTAAATATCTCTACAAAGATCAGATACAATGAAGGGTTTAAATATATTTAATAGTAAATAATAAAAGAACAAGAAAATATTCAGTATATAATCTCAGTGGCATCAGAGTTCAAAATCACAGGAAATATTTAAAACAACATAGCAAAACAGTCTCAAATAAATAAAGAAAAATATATAAACTAAGCTTTGCTATATGATATGCCCTAGAAACTTACTTAAGTGCAAGGTAGATGTGGTGAATGGATCTTGTATTTGTTTTCAGGTCCAAAACAGACTACAGAATGCTGTGTCTCTCTGAGAGACCTCTCAGATTAATATCTCAAATATTACTGCTGGGCTAGCTTGCAGAATGACATAATTTCTTGTCATCTGACTTCTAGTCTCCAGGCCCAAAACAACCATTGTTGGCAGCTGATAGCATTTAGCATCTACCTGTAAAATATATAGACAATGGCTTTTCCTCATATCTTTGGCAGATGCTGGAAGTCATAAAACAACAAAACACTTCTAAGACAATATAGAAAGTTCCCTAGTTTTAGACATTGTGTCTCCTTGCTACATTGAAACTGAAATATATCATCTTTTATTGTGTAGCCATAAAGTAATTTAATTTCAGCTAATTTTCTAAAGTTTTGCTCGACTGAAGTTAACCTCCTGTGTTCCAGTTTCCATTGTTAAAATATATACGTTTAAACAGTTACAAGAGTGCATGCACATTTCTGTTCTATTCCAGTAGGGCACATTATGGATACATTTCAAGCACTTTGCAAAAACTTTTTCAACACACGTCTGTATATACAAGTTTGATATATACATGACATACACTTCTAATACAGTTGTAACACAAGCATCTTATATGAATCATGTTGATATTGACAGATGACATAATTATTTACAAAATTCCAGATAGATGGGTTGGCAGTATCTACTTTTGTCATAGGGGATACAGGGAAAAGTAATTTAAAAGAGGGAGTTTCTGTATCTTTTGTAAATAACACAGATTCTGAGGTTGCCAAGTTTAGTTAAAGAGCACTGCAGACCAGTAGTTCCAGCTTGGGTTGGGGGGGGGGGTCCAGAGAAAAGTAATTTAAAAGAGGGAGTTTGTGTATCTTTTGAAAATAACACCGATCCCAAGGCTGCATGATTTAAGGGGGGGCTCCAGGGAAAAGTAATTTAAAAGAGGAGCTTAGATATGGGCACTCCATCCGATGAGACAAGCAGCTGATATATATATATATATATATATATATATATATATATATATATATATATATATATATATATATATATAGAGAGAGAGAGAGAGAGTGGTAGAAACAGAGAAATCGAGCAAAACAAATACATCTGCAACATACAGTAGTAGTGTGTATTAGGAAAGTCACTGTAATAACAGAAATGAATGGAAGACATCACTGTAATAGTAAATAAGGACATCTGCAATTCTATTCGCCAATATAGAATAGGTTATTTTCTTCTGCACTAAATTCCCTTTCACAAGTGTAAGCAGGTCTTATGCTGAAGCCTGTTGTGATACAGGCTGATGTGAAACGTCCATGCAACCTGCACTGGTGGGTTTCTTTTTCAGATTTTTTTCATGAGAAGCTTTATATACTTAATGAATGCAAGCAAAACAAGTGTGAATATTATAATAGAAGACTTACCACAGAACACCTAAATTCAACACATGTGATAACCCTTTCATGTTATAATAAATCACTTAGATCTTTGCAGAATCCAAAATATTAGTCCTTTTTTCTCTCCCTCTAAATATATATATATATATATATATATATATATATATATATATATATATATATATATATGTGTGTGTGTGTGTGTGTGTGTGTGTGTGTGTGTGTGTGTTTGTGTGTGTATTTATGGGGTCCACATACCTCTCAACTATACAGATTTTCACAGAATGTCCAGATTTTTGCCTCATATGTTTGGTCTGCTCCTCAGAAAATGTTGGTTTTCTGACAAATCACAAGCAAATCATTGAGGATTGATGCTAGAATATAATGACAGACTTCATACTTTTCAGAAAATTCATGCTAATACAAAATTTATCAAGTTTCTATATTTGTAAGAAGAATATTTAAAAATTGTCCCTATTTTTGGGCCTTTGTCCCCCCATTTTATACGGCAGTTTGTCCAGATTTCTTGGTCTTAGATGTTGACAGGTATGGGTCTACATGCCTGCAAGACCCATGTTAGCAGACACTCTTGTTGCTCACATTAGTAGGGAGGTTCAATATTCATGATTATTTCATGATTCTTAAACATTGAGGGCTTCAGCATTTTGGTCTTTCAATAGTATGGTCTCAAGATTATGATTTTCAAGATTGTGAGCTTAAAGACTGTGATAGTATACATATATAACTATACTGATCGATCTAGCTAGCAATACATTTAAACCAGTAGGGAACTGAATATCACGCAGCAGTTTAATAGAGGGGTCCCGTAAATAACCACCTGGAATATTTCGTACAAATTTCCATATGGTTAAAAAGTTATAACCACATACAATGATTACTTAGTTAAAATGGGTGTATGAACTATTTTTCATTAGACTATACCAGTGGTTCCAAAACTTTGCAAGCTGGAGGACTCCTTTTATAAAGGAAATATTTTGGCAGACCCCTATTTTTTGGATTGTATGTTTAGATTGATATTAACTAATAATTAATATAAATAAAGCAACATTTGAATTTTAAAGATTACAACACAGTATCAGCAATCCATCTACATGCTGTAGAAGCTGAACCCACAGCCTTCTGCATCAAAATTCAAACATGCTTCCTGTTGTGCTACTAACACTGCTTAAAATGCTATACCACAATAGTGATACCATTTGCAAAACAAAACAGTTACACAATGTATACAGAGAGCATGAGCATTAAGCAGCAGTAAACTTCTCTTCCCTTGAAGCTCATAATTCCTTGAAAATGCATTTGAATCTAAATTCCTTGAAAAATGCACCTGAAACTCAGTTCTTTGAAAAATGCAGCTTGGTAGTTGGGGTAGGATTCAGGCTCTTGTAACTAAGGTACAGGGTTTCAGCTTAAGCAAATTACTAACCATCTGCTAACCCTAACTATGGCATTTCACAGACACACACACACACACACACACACACACACACACACACACACACACACACACACACACACACACACACACACACACACACACCTCAACCTCTTACTGCAAGAAAACTGGACAAAGCCTAAGTAGTGACAGATTATAAATATTGCTCTCATTAACTTAGAAAATTGCTAGAATAGCAAGATGTGCGTTAGTATGCATTTTCTAAGGATATGAAGTCTAAAACTCAAATGGCTGTCATTATTTAGCAACTTCATTCCTTTTTATGAGGAACAGGCAAAAATCTGGACATTCTGCATAAACCTGGGCAATTGAGGGTATGCCACCTAGCTCACACACACACACACACATACACACACACACACACACACACACACACACACACACACACACACACACACACACTTATACCATACCTCCCAACCTCTTAGCGCAAGGAATCTGGACAAAACCTGTCATAATGGGGGGGAGCACAGGTCCAAAACTAGAGACACATTTTAAATATTGCTCTTATAAACTTAGAAAGTTGATAGAACAACAGTTTTTGCATTAGTATGACTTTTCTGAAGGATATGAAGTTATTTTCTGACTTCAGTCCTCAATGATTTGCTAGAGATTTGACAGAAGGACACAATTTTATGATAAACAGACCAAAACTATGGGACAAAAATCTGGACATTCTGCGAAAATCTGGACAGTTGAGAGCATACCGATTTGGTGAGATTTATTCAAGCCTTGCTTAACAAAAAAAAAATGCCTTCAGGGTCTTTTAACATTGTGTTCTGTTTTTGCTCTTCAATTCCTGCAACAAAAGATCTACAGGATCACCTCTGCAGTACTGGCTTTGCTATGCTAGAGAAAGGCCTGCCCCTGCAACCAACCTAAATCCACCACTTTAACTTGCAGCCTGTAAGTGTCTCTAGTAATCCATGAGGGAACAGAACAGTTTGTTTAAATTTCCCTCCAAGTTCCAACTGCCAGGCAGCAGGAGCGGCCTTAGGTCAACTGGTGCCTAGGTAAAATGGCTCCATGGCACCCCCACCACACCACCTGGTGCCCCATCCTGGTCTACCTACCCCAAATAAATGTTGGAAAAGCACCCCTGCTAGCGTGGCACCCTAGGTGGCCGCCTAGTTGGCCTATGCCTAAGGCAGGCTATGCCAGGCAGAAAACACAGGGGACGCAAGCAGCTGCTCAGTCTCAGACACAATCCTTTTTTTAACTCAGGGCAAGCAGCTGCTCAGTCTCAGACACAATCCTTTTTTTAACTCAGGGCAAGCAGCTGCTCAGTCTCAGACACAATCCTTTTTTAACTCAGGGCAAGCAGCTGCTCAGTCTCAGACGCAATCCTTTTTTTAACTCAGGGCAAGCAGCTGCTCAGTCTCAGACACAATCCTTTTTTAACTCAGGGCAAGCAGCTGCTCAGTCTCAGATGCAATCCTTTTTTAACTCAGGGCAAGCAGCTGCTCAGTCTCAGATGCAATCCTTTTTTAACTCAGGGCAAGCAGCTGCTCAGTCTCAGACACAATCCTTTTTTAACTGCTTAGCCGCTAATGTGGAAATCTCTTTGTTTTCTTTTTACTGAGGATGAGCTGCATAGCCGTAGTTGAAAATTATTTTTTCTTTTCTTTTCTTTTTTTTAACTACATCAAGGTCAGTCATTGGGATGCAAAATCCAGGTGGTTGCAATGACTGGGCGGCCTCCAAGAAATTATCATATAGACCCCAGTTTTGGAATCACTGGACTATACAATTAAACATAAGTACCATACATAAACTACTAAATGTAATATTTAAAATAAAAAAAAGTACAGATGCCCACTTTATAAATTCAGTAAGGCACTTAGGCTTTATGTAGTTCAGAGGTTCAGATATTATTATATACTTAAGGATTATAAGGTGCTTGACCTTTGGGCTCATACCTCTTAACAAACTGCCTCGCTACTTAAACAAGAATGCACGGCTGCAATACTGATCATTTTAAGCCTTAGCTTACTACTAGCCTTTGCAAGCCACATTGAAAATAATATTGACTTGTTTAATCTTATTGGACATATAAATCAACAAGCAGTCAGCTAATTCTTCCCTTTTTTTGGTCAAACCTCTTTGCTTGCCAGCTTCTATAGAAATCAGCACAAGACATAATAATATTTTATTTCCTATTAGGCAAGATATAAAGACCCATAAAAGATAAAACGTACTAGCTAGCTAACTTAGTATATACTTGTTCTGCTACTGTTAACCAGACTGTAACCATGAGACCACAGTCTTCCTTTAATCCATCTGTTGCCAGTTTATTAGCACTAGGTACCCTGAGGCAGTGCACAGAGTGCCTCATGCATAGTTTTAACCACTTTTAACAAATGTTGAACCTGCAAGTGAAAAGTAAATAAATTTTTTGCAATTTCTCATATAAACGTAGACATGCACCAAATAAAAAGCCTTCTTATGCCAAAGTACCTAAGAAATCCCTCCCTTAGCATCACTGGCTTTCAAAAGATAAATGCGAGACATAAAATCCTCAGCAGGACAGAGATGATCAATCAGCTGCACCATTTGCACCATCCAGCATAATAACTTTAAAGAGGGATCACCAAGCTTATACAAGTGAGTCCTTAGGATTTCTTGGGTCAGCCACTACACCAAAATGCCCTAGTTACAGATGACTCCATATTTAATAAAAATGTCCTAGTTACAGGTGACTCCATAGTTAATAAAATGTCCTAGTTACAGGTGACTTCATAGTTAATAACATGTCCTAGTTACAGGCAACTCCATAGTTAAGTAAAATAGCCTAGCTACAGGTGACTCCATAGTTAATAAAATGTCCTAGTTACAGGTGACTTCATAGTTAAGTAAAATAGCCTAGCTACAGGTGACTCCATAGTTAATAAAATGTCCTAGTTACATGTGACTCCATAGTTAATAAAATGTCCTAGTTACATGTGACTCCATAGTTAATAAAATGTCCTAGTTACAGGCAACTCCATAGTTAATTAAAATAGCCTCGCTACAGGTGACTCCATAGTTAATAAAATGTCCTAGTTACATGTGACTCCATAGTTAATGAGACACATAGGTGTGCCACTCAGCAGGCTAAGCAAAGAAAGGGCAATAGCTGCATCTCAGGTGACAGGATACATCAGGTTACTAAGACTTTTACGTCCCTACACCACAGATGCACATACAGTATGATCATTGTTCATATGGATGTTAACAACTTGAGGCACACATCTTTAAATTTTGTGTACATACACAATAATAATAACACCCAATAAAGTTCCAACGTGTGTCTGCCTGAGCAAGATGGTTGGCAGTCCTACCTGCTTTAGAAAATATGGCCTGCACTTATCTGTTCAGGGCTTTTAGATATTGACCCAAACCTTCTCTACCCCCATAATGACTTTTTAGATAATGCCAGTCTTCACCATCTTCCACCCTAGACAGCATGTTAGATACTGCTCATTATCACAAGTCTCAACAAGTAATTGCTCTCTCTAGAAGCACTAGTTCACTGTCAAAGAAATGTTTGCAATACAGTGAAAGTAAACAGCCCTTACCTGGATTTGCTGCTACCACTCATTCAGACCCTCTACTAAGGGTATCTCTGCAAACAGACACGGTATGCTGCTTCCACTGAAACTCCATCAAATCTGGACTTGCAGGGGGAAAAAATCACCCCAAACTGCTCCACATCCTCGTGACTATAAATAAGATTAAAAAAAAACATATCCTAGTCAGCTACATAACCCCTTTAGTGTCACCGACAGCCCATGAAGTATAGCTAAAAATGCTCATGTCCTAACACTTTTATTCTTGGGGATTTTAATGCTTTATCTAGAAATTGGAAGGCCTATGCTACTGCAAATAAACACACACAGACTTTATTTCTTCAGTGTCATCTCATTTAATCAGAATGTGCACAGCCCTGCCAAGGACCAAAATGTACTGACCCTGGTCATCAGTAATACTGTACTGTTATTCTCTAGACCTATAATACTCATGTCCAGTTAGATCCGACCAAAATTTAGTGACATTCACCATTAGGATCCATCCCAAACTGCATAAATCCCATATGCCTTTATAGATTTCTATAAGGCAAACTTTGCAGCTAGCTGACAACCTAAAGCAGTTTAATAGCCCCTCCCCCAATAAAAGACCATGTAGCCTTTGTTCTACATGCCTGCATTGAAATGACTGTTCTGATCTGACACAAATATAGTGTCAAGTTTCAGGGCAAACCCGTGTGGTTGAACTTTGGAATAAACAAGCTTATATAACAAAAGAAAAAAAAATCTGCAAACTCTTATGAACAAACTGAAATCCCCATGCTCCAGAAATAGATCTCAAGAATTTAAACAAGGAGCTTATGAACAAAAATCAAAGTTACAAATGTTAAGTATAAGGTGACAATTGTGAGCTTTATCAAGGATTACTACAAATCCTTTTTCAACTATATTAGAAGCTCCAGAAGCAGTACCCTCTATGTACCAAGTTAATACATAACAATAATAATAGTAATAATAATAATAATAATAGTAATAATAATAATAATAATAATAAAACACCAGTTCAGCCTTGGGGACATTGCCAACATGTCAACAGACAAGATTTCTGCAACCTTCTCCGTCTATCTCCTCCTTGCCTCTGCCAAATGACATTAGGGCTGCAAGCCCAAAAGATTTCCTCTGAGCAAGTCATAAAAGCCCTCAAAGAGATAAAAAAACACTAGCTGTATGGGGCCTGACAATGTGCAGGGTGCTTCCTGGTTAGTATGAAGTACTGTTTCACTGACTCACTCAAACTGTTTAACTAAAGCCTCTCAACTGATTTTGAACCAGATGCATGGACAGCAGCAGTGGCTGTCTCCCCCCCAAAAAGGGTGTTTCAGCACTGATCCTGGCAACTGCAGACCAATAAGCTTTACCCGTAAGTCAATGGAACGCATAATGATGGACCTCACAAACAAAGATGCTGGTAGCCTGGACGTTCCTATACCCAAACCTGTCTGGGTTTGTGAAGAGCATAAATCTTGCCTGTGAAATCTAGTGGACTAAAAATTACAAAGACAGTGAATGAGTTTAAATCAGTACACACACAGTGTACCTCTACGTGTCCAAAGCCTTTCGCACAATTACACACTGGAGTCTGACAGACTAATCAAACTAAATGCAAATGTGTAGGTAACCTGCTGGATAGCAAATGGCTCACAGACAAAATCCCACAAATTAGGATTCATATCATTCTGTTCTTTAAAAGGCCTGTTATTGGAGGGTTACCCATAGGTCTTGCTTCTAGGACAAATCTTATTTGGCATTTACTTCTTGGAAGGAAAAGGTGATGTCAAGGGTGATGTCAAGGGTCTTTGGTTGCTGAAGTTTGCTGTTGATGAGCTATTATCAACTGTCCGATGGACTCCCAGATCTTGGAAGAAGAACTAGCATGTAAAAACAAATGGTGCCAAGACTGTGGCCTAAAATTAAATGCTAAAAAATATAATATAATTTGCTTTGGTAAACATAACAGAGTGTTGAGAAATCTGAGTAACAATAGGACTATATGGGTCAATGGAGAATTAAAAATAAGCGTAAACAAGAATATGTCCCCAAAACTGTCTACAGAAATTGATTACAAGTGTATAAATACTTGTGCTAGGGGTATATATTGAAACTGTCAACAGCATTGTGTTGTCAGAAGTTACCCCTAATTTTCAAAGCAATGATGTTGATATGATTTTTAATGTGTTTCTTTAAGGTTTTACAGAAATCTTATATTGATGCGATAGAGTGCCTTGAGGTAGTTTGTTCAAGTACTCAGATGCAGTTTTGGAAAATGATCTTTCATCTGTTGTCATAGTGCTTGGTGACCTTATTGGGAAGGTTGCAGTCTATGTTTCTCAGTGGGTAGGAAGTGATTATAAATTTGAGGTTAAGAAGCTGCATCAACTACAGGGGAGCTAGTAGCAATTTTTTAAGTGTGCTGCAGTGCTGTTACTGTGGTGAACCTGACCTCTCAACTATCCCTGTTTTGGAGGAAAGATCTTCTTTTCAGGCCTAATCTACCCTACACAGGATGTTCCTATTTTGGAGGTGTGTCCTTATTTTCTGGCTTGATTTGCACACTACCCCCCCCCCCCCATCACACATTATTTTTGAAGCTGTCTAGTATACAGACAACCATATTACATGACCAACATACCAGTGACACCAATCATTTAAGGAAAGAGGACATGTATCTTGCATGGCTTTTTTTCAGAACCAAAAATAAATGACATTGTGTGGTAGAATTTCACAATACAGTTTATTAAAGTCTTCAGTCTTTACACTCTCTTTGCTAATATCCTTATTTTTCCCATCTTTTTTGTCACTCTGTTTTTAAATATGCATTTCTGAGTAGCATCCCACATTCCTACTGGAAGTGGGAAGAGTTATGTGCTATACAGAATACAAATTTTATGCTAATTAGATGTCCAAATCTTATCTGGATGCACTTACTTTACAAGATCCTTTCCTCCTATTTTCAATGACTGCAGGTTGGGAGGTATTTGGAGAACTTATATAAATTGTGATATTTTATTTTCTGTTTTCTCAAGAACTTGAGCATTGTGGGGGGAGTGTATGGTTATATGTGGTAGGTAATATTCTATCCTAGTCAGTAATACATTCATTGCCATGGTCTGCCTTGCTTCTTTTGGTAAACAATTGGAAATTTTATAAGCTACTCTGAGTTGTAAGTACTTTTTGTGACTGAGCTTTTATGTGAGGGAGAAAAGATAGATTCATCTAAGAGCAAGCCAAGATATTTTTGTTGTGATACAAATGAGAGGTGGTGAAGATGTGGGTCACAAATGTTTAGGAGATGTGCTTTGGTGAGCCTTTTGTTAGTCCCAAATAGCATATAGGTGGATTTTTGTCTTTATCCATTGTAAAGGCTCTGTCAAGTAGAGGTAATTTTTAAAGTGTATTGGTCACTTTCAGAAGTATCTTTGTTTTAAAACTACTTTCATTTCCAATTATATTCCTCATCTTATAGTTGCAAATGATTTTGTAACAAATGAAGTTAATAGCACAATGTTTGATTTTTTTTTTAGTTTTATTGTTTATTCAGTTTTTTCTATAACCCCACCCATAAAATCATGTCATAGTAGCTATTTGACAGTGATATACATATGGTTGCAATGCATTGTGGGTATGTAGAAACAACTTACCTATTTGGAGGATGGAATACTTATTTACATTGTGGTTTGACAACAATATAATCACTGTTAATTTTCTAAATGAGGTGTTCTACATGCAAGAACTAATTAATAAATTTACTTTATAGGAAGTAAGAAACTATAACTGATGCGTTTATCTTGAAAATACAGTAGTTTAGGATATGATGGATTGTTGGCTTGGTCTTTCATGATGTAATTTAAAAAGTAACGTCTTGATGTTAAATAATGTTGAATTTCCTTATCCTTGCCCTCATAAATCCACCAGGTAATCACTAACGGCAGACATTAGAGGCTCATTCTTCCTAGTGCCCTTAATGTACACCTTGATGCTATACCTTTTGCTCATTATCCTTCCAGGTGTTGTCTAGGGTTCCTGCTGTCTTTGTCTTGAAGCCCCCTGAATACACACTTATCCCTCTCAAATGTGTGTCCCAGATTTTAGAAGACATTCATGCTGTTGCCTCTTATTGTTGCCCTGTTCTTCGTAACTCCCAAACTGTTGTAGTCATTGAATAATGTCAGAGATTATAAATTTGTACTTTTTATCATGCAAAAATTAACTAAATAAATAAACTGTTATACTGATTGATTAGTTATTGTAAGTTGTTAATACTCTGTTGCTCTCTGTGTCAAGGGTGTAGCATTTGAAAAGGTTCTACCACTTTACTTTTATTTTTTAACACATGCATATTTTTACAATATCTCTGCTGTCAAGTGGTGGCACAGAGGACTAATATCCCCCTTGTGAGGTAGGAGAGGACATGGTTTGTATCTTTTTTAGTGCTTGTAAGGTATGCTATATAGATTATCCCTGGTGTCTAGTGTTCCTCCTGACCCATATTGTCTTTATTTTTTTGAAATGCCTTTAAAGGCACAATATGAAGAGTATCCTAGTGACCAGTGTTCCCCTGATCCATGTCATTTTTTTTTCTAAGGGTGTTTAAGACAAGACATGAAGAGTATCTCTGGAGTCCAGTGCCTCCCAATAATGCAGGATATGCTCATTTGAGGAGTTTGGAGGTGTAACCGTTCCTTCCCCCCAGAGAAACACACATTCATGCCTGCTTACACATGCACACACACACACACACACACACACACACACACACACACACACACACACACACACACACACACACACACACACACACACACAAACCTACATTATCTATCCTCTAACTATCTCCTCCTTAGGAAGACACACAGTAATACAATGTCTGACAAATATAGTCTGACACATACACTCATGCAGATGCACCTACTTGTCCACTAAACTCCCTCCTCTTCACATTTTATATAATGATGTCTTTCAATGTATTTTACTTGTTATAACTTTGATAATAAGGAAAGTTTAAATTTTTTTATCAATGGTATGTGTTTTCTTAAAGGTTTACAAGTAAGATTGCAGTTTGCTAGATTATGCATGTTAGTGGGACACTTTCAGTGTTTTTTCCTTTTCTCCACTGTAGTGCCTCCATGGGGGGATATTGGTTTAGATGAAATGCATTTAGGTAAGTTGTGTTCTATAAGTTCTGTTTTGATAAACTGAGTTTTAGATGAAATGCCCTACACCTATATACTATATATGTATATATATGCATATATATATATATATATATATATATATATATATATATATATATATATATATCTATAAATGTTGGTCAACTTTGTAATTTCAAAATTTCACAATCCTGATGTTCTAAATACCGATGCTTAGAACTTCGAGATTGTGGAATCTCAAAGTAAAAAAAAAAAGAACAAGAATACATCAAAAAACATGTTTTTGCAGGGGGTCAAGCCCCCCCTGCTCCCCCACACCCCATGCAAGCTAAATATACTAACTTCGAGAGCACACTACAGTGAAGAATGGTAATGTTCCAATTCTGCACTGCATGGGGATCTCCATTTATACGTTTCAAGATTCCACAATCTTGATGTTCTGAGCATCGGTATTTAGAATGTCAGGATTGTGAAATTTTGAAATTCCAAAGTGGATCCCTATAAATATAGAGAGAGGGAGGGAGGGGAGCAGTGGGTTTCTCACACACACACACACACACACACACACACACACACACACACACACACACACACACACACACACACACACACACACACAGTAGAACACCATTTTATTTTAATTTTGAGGAAAAGCTGTGAAAACAAAACGTGTGGTGAAGGGAATCATGGTTGGCAGTCGAAGTCATAAAGCAGACAGAAGAAAATACTCAGATACTGATAATTTCTGAAGAAATCCAGGGTTTCAGATTATACTCCCTAGGAAATAAAATATTTGGAAATCCTATTTGCAGCAAACAACACCAAAAAAGTACTTACAAATATATCTCTCACCTGTATAGATTTTCGCAGAATGTCCAGATTTTTGTCTCATATTTTCAGTCTGTCTCTCATAAAACTGTGGTTTTCTGGCAAACCACTAACAAATCATTGAGGTTTGAAGTCAGAGAATAATGACAGGCAGTTGAGTTTCAGACTTGATACCATTCAGAAAATTCATGCTAATGCATAACCTGTTATTCTATCAACTTTCTAAGTTTGTAAGAACAGTATTTAAAAAGTGTCCCTGTTTTTGGGCCTTTGTGCCCTGATTATTTATGTTTTTGTCCAAATTTCTTGCTCTAAGGGGTTGAAAGTTATGCTTACAATTAAAATAACTTTCACAAATGTATACCATAAATAATTACTTAGAAATAGACGTAGTGAACATGAACTGTTTATTTGGAGAATAAGAAGTGGTACAGATGAGCAAGGCCATGAGCTGCTAACAGGCATTATCCTGTAGGCCCACTTTGATTCCCTCAGTTTCCATTTGTCTCCTGTGTGACAGCAATAAGGTCAAATAATGAGAACATGTTCCTTGGTTATCCATAAAAAGAGGAAATTGTGCTTTGTAGGTTTTATCAACCAACTTAACAAACACATAAAATAAATTAATTAAATAAATAAATAACAATCAGAACTTTTTGACTGCGTCAGTCTTCAGGATGCTTGGATATGTAGTGAACTTACATTTGCTGATAAACCAAGAAGCAGGAGCATGCAATCATTTGCAAAAATACATGCACTAGCAATCAGCCTAGCTCTCCTGCTTGCTAATGGCTCAGAACTAAAGTATTGTGCTTTCAAATAAAGAAAGTGCTAATTAACAACAAAGCTCTGCTGTTCTAGTAACAGGATTACTCAATGAGGATTCTAAATGCTATAAAGATGTGCACCAGTTCAGGGTCTCTATTACATAAAGGCAACACATTTACTTTAACGTTCACAAAATTGTCTAGCAGTATAGTGCAGGGCACTTAGGCTATAATTTGCTAATTATCTTAATCTTGTAATGCACGGTTTGATTCCCTCGGCCTCAGCGTGTGCTTGCTGTGGCTCTAATAAAGTCACTTTTCAGGCTTATTGGCTGTTGGTGAAGCACCCTCCAAGAGGAAAAAACGCTGAGAGAAGAAGGGAGCCACTTTTGAGATTTTAAGTATTTTTTCTCTGTTTATTTGCTAAGTTTTTCTGCATAGCTGCCTAGCTTGAGCATTTTCTGGCTTGTTAAACTTGATTTCTGTATTAGTAGCTGTATTTAGAGCACAACCAAAAGCTGTTTGCTGAATTTCCTGTTTGCACTTAATTTTAAATCGTTTTTTTCTTAAAACTTGCATATTTTCTGTCCTTGACCTAGCACTCTTGTGTGGGGTCATTTACTGCACTGTTATAACTTGATATTACTTGTGAACCTCTGCTATCTCTGTAAAAACAAAACAAAAAAAAATCTTGCTTTTTCCCACTTTTCTGAGAGTTAAAAAAGTTCAGTTACAGGCTTGCTGTTCCTGAACTGTTTGAAAGTTTCTGTGAGGCCATTTTTGCTTGGGCTGAAGGAGGGTCTCTCTGTTGATCAGTGGCAGTGACTAACATTGAGCAGCTTCCCTGCCCCCCGTAGAGGTGGTTACTGACTTGAAACGGTAGTTTTATTGGCCACTAGGGGTCATTTCCATAACTCCTTCATCTTCCTCTCTTAAAACCTAGTTGCCTCGTGGTTTGGGCGTCTTTTCAGGCTTGTTGGCTGCTGGTGAAGCACCCTCCAAGAGGAAAAAACGCTGAGAGAAGAAGGGAGCCACTTTTGAGATTTTAAGTATTTTTTCTCTGTTTATTTGCTAAGTTTTCTACATAGCTGCCTAGCTTGAGCATTTTCTGGCTTGTTAAACTTGATTTCTGTATTAGTAGCTGTATTTAGAGCACAACCAAAAGCTGTTTGCTGAATTTCCTGTTTGCACTTAATTTTAAATCATTTTTCTTAAAACTTGCATATTTTCTGTCCTTGACCTAGCACTCTTGTGTGGGGTCATTTACTGCACTGTTATAACTTGATATTACTTGTGAACCTCTGCTATCTCTGTAAAAAACAAAACAAAAAAAAAAATCTTGCTTTTTTCCCACTTTTCTGAGAGATAAAAAAGTTCAGTTACAGGCTTGCTGTTCCTGAACTGTTTGAAAGTTTCTGTGAGGCCATTTTTGCTTGGGCTGAAGGAGGGTCTCTGTTGATCAGTGGCAGTGACTAACATTGAGCAGCTTCCCTGCCCCCCGTAGAGGTGGTTACTGACTTGAAACTGTAGTTTTATTGGCCACTAGGGGTCATTTCCATAACTCCTTCATCTTCCTCTCTTAAAACCTAGTTGTCTCGTGGTTTGGGTGTCTTTTCAGGCTTGTTGGCTGTTGGTGAAGCACCCTCCAAGAGGAAAAAATGCCCGAATATAGACTGGGAACATTACTCAAGCCCTAACTTTCTAGCCCAATGATTCCTGGAGTTCATAAATTCAAATGCCATGGAACAGCTAGTCACTGTTCCCACGAGAGGAGAAAATATACTAGATCTCATTGTCACAAACATGGGGACAAAATGCTCCACACCGGAAGTATATCCCTCATTGGTGAGATCTGATCATAAACTAATTTCACTGGAAATCCACATCCCGCCCCCACCCCAAACAAAAAAGACCATAGTGAAGAACTTCTCTAAAGCAAACTTCACACTACTCAAGACTGGTGTGGTATCCTTCAAGGCCCCTGAGCCAGAGGAAACCACAACCCAAGCTCGGAAGCCCTTACAAATGCCTTCTATGAACACCTCCAGGACTGCATGGATCAGGCAATCCCAAATAAAACCAAGACTCTTTCCACAAAGGGCAAACGTCCAGTCTGGTGGACCCCAGCCATTAACAAACTTTACAATAAGAGGAGAAAGCTATTACATGATAGAACAAAATCCATAAAAGGGAAGTCACCCCTGATCATTATTAGTAAAAATTACGAGCACTCATAAAATCAACTAAGGCCAATTTTGAGAGAAAAATTGCCATGGATTCAAAGGACAATCATAAGGCCTTTTCAGCTATGTTAGGAACCTGGGTGGAAACTCCCAGATATGCTCAGAATTAGTCCAAAATGATACAAAAATCACTGAACCCACAGACATTGCCAACATACTGGCAGACAGGTTCAGTGCAAACTTCACCCCCCTCTCCCCCCCTAAAGGAGAGATAACTATCCCAGCGGAGTGTAGCCTCCCAGACATCTGAAATGCGCAGGTGAAAGCTGCTCTCTCTAAAGCTAAAAACACAGCATCAATGGGACCGGATGGTGTCCCCGGCTGTGTGCTACACAAGCTAAATGAGGAATTAACCCCGCACATAAGGCAGCTGTTTAATCTCAGCCTTACCACAGGATACGTGCCCAAGGAGTGGCGTATGGCAACTGTGGTCCCACTCCACAAAGACGGCGCCTCTACGGACCCTGGTAATTACCGCCCCATAAGCTTAACAAGTCTAGTCTGCAAAGCTATGGAGAGGATCATAATGGAGCTCATAAACAAAGATATAGGGGACTTGCAGACATTGGACTCGACCCAGTTTGGCTTTGTCAAGGGAAGATCATGCCTTTTGAACTTGGTCGACTTCTTCGAAACAGTCACCAAGGCCATTGATGAGGGAAAGGCAGTCCATACAGCCTACCTTGACCTTGCAAAGGCTTTCGACACAATACCCCACTCGGGTATTGTAGAAAAACTTACCAGCTTAAATGTAAACCCATATGTCACAAGATGGGTTGCAAACTGGCTTAAGGACAGAACCCACAGGGTTAGAGTTGCTGGCGCTGTGTCAGACTCCAAGCCGGTCACAAGTGGTGTCCCACAGGGCTCGGTCCTTGGCCCCTATTGTTTGGCATCTACTTCTCAGAAGTACAGGCCAGCATGGGGGACTTTGGCTGACAAAGTTTGCAGACGACTGCAAACTGGGCCATAGTGGAAAGTGCATCGGACACGGATATCCTTCAGAAGGGACTCACGGAAACAGATAGCTGGTGCCAGAGCCATGGCCTGAAGTTAAACGCCAAAAAATGTATAGTCATACCCTTTGGGAAAAACAAGGTAACCCCAAGCTACCATATAGGTGGCAATCCACTAAGCACAGAAGAGGTTATCAGGGACCTGGGGACCCAGGTTGACAGTGGCCTTTCTTTTGACACTCACATTGCTAAAGTGGTTAGAAAGACCTTCTACATTACCCACCTGATCATGAAGGGATTCACATCCAGATGTAGTGAGGTCATTGTTCCCCTGTACTCTTCACTTATCAGACCAATGATCAAGTACAATGCCCCATTCGGGATGTATCTCACCCGACATCTGCAGCAATTGGAGAGACCCCAAAAGTTCCTCACCAAAAGGATAAAGGGACTCCAAAATCTGTCATATGCTGCCAGATTGAAGAAACTCCAGCTCTACTCAGTCGCATACCGTCTGCTCAGAGGTGACATGTGCCTGACATACAAGGCCATGTCCAACCCGGAATTAATGGACATGCTCCACCTCAAAATATCCAAATCCACCAAAACCACTAGAGCAAGCGACTTAAACCTTAGCACGGATATAAATAGGACATGCTGGAGGGATAGATTTATCACTCAGAGACTCCCTATGCTGTGGAATAAAATCCCAGTCCATGTGAGGCAGAGCACCTCGCTGACTCTGTTCAAGAGAAATCTAGACCTGTGGATGGGAGATCGTAGGTTTACCCCGGGAATCATCTCTGTGTCACTGCTGGACAGAGGCACAACAAACTAATGGGCACAGTATTTTTCATATAAGGTGGCGTAAGCCACAAAAATTTGGGCTAGGCTTATAAATGCCTTAGGGCAGATAGCCTAGTATAAACCTATAAACCTATGAACCTATGAGAGAAGAAGTGAGCCACTTTTGAGATTTTAAGTATTTTTTCTCTGTTTATTTGCTAAGTTTTTCTGCATAGCTGCCTAGCTTGAGCATTTTCTGGCTTGTTAAACTTGATTTCTGTATTAGTAGCTGTATTTAGAGCACAACCAAAAGCTGTTTGCTGAATTTCCTGTTTGCACTTAATTTTAAATCGTTTTTTTCTTAAAACTTGCATATTTTCTGTCCTTGACCTAGCACTCTTGTGTGGGGTCATTTACTGCACTGTTATAACTTGATATTACTTGTGAACCTCTGCTATCTCTGTAAAACAAAAACAAAAAAAAATCTTGTTTTTTCCCACTTTTCTGAGAGTTAAAAAAGTTCAGTTACAGGCTTGCTGTTCCTGAACTGTTTGAAAGTTTCTGTGAGGCCATTTTGCTTGGGCTGAAGGAGGGTCTCTCTGTTGATCAGTGGCAGTGACTAACATTGAGCAGCTTCCCTGCCCTCCATAGAGGTGGTTACTGACTTGAAACTGTAGTTTTATTTTCCCTTTGGGTCTATTCCTGCTTCTTTCCAGCCCCTGCTATCAAGCACGCTTTAACGTGCTTTAGCCGATGCGGAGTTGCCACTAGAGCAGCATCGGGCAGCGCCGGTTAAACAAGGTTAAACTCTTTCTGGCTCCAGAAAGTCTGTTCTTCAATTTTTCCCTTAGAACTGCTCTGTTAGGAACCTAAACAGTTTACACCTACACTAAAAAGTGCAGCACTTGCTCCAAATAGCTTTTTCTTCTTAAAAAGCTCAGCACTTGTCTTATAAGCATATCCCTTGTCTTATAAGCATTCTCTTTGCAGGTCAAGCACTCCTATATTATACAAATCTCTCACTAGCAAAACCCCCCAGGAGTGCCCACGTCTCTGCTAAGTCCACTACTTTTCTGTCTCATACCAACTCATAATTCTTTCTAGCATGTCGAAGGGTCAGATGCTGGCATCCTCTCCTGCCCAGTTGGTGAATCTGGGAATTCTGAGACAATGTTACAATTGCCTCATGTACACGGACAACCCTCTCCTCCTCCCACGTAACACTAACACTTGTGAGAGATGCAGCTATTTAGCCAGACTGGAGGCTGAGCTCTCTCAACTCAGGACTGGCAAGACCAGACAGGAGGAGAAGGCAACTACACACACCACAATACCAGTCTCACATAACTCAACCACACCACTGAATCAAACACATAAACACACTAAGACATACTCGGAGGCTCTGAGTAAAATTTACCTAAACAGCAGAGGCCTCCAAAGCAGACACCCAAGCAACTGCAAACTCAATACACCACACAAACAACACATAAACAACAAAATCAGTGTGCAAAGCAGTCACTGCCCTTAAGGCCAAATACAACACCAAACATACTTGTCATAGGTGACTCCATAGTCAGACACACTGACGTCCGCCACCAGACTGAGTAAGGAGAAGGTCACAGTAAGCTGCCTGTCGGGCTAGAATCCGCCACATAACACAAGGACTCAGGTCTCTCAACAGCAGGTACAAGTATGACTCAGTCATTGTCCACGCTGGTGTCAACGACCTGAGACGCACCTCCTTGGACTACATGAAAAGAGACATTGAGGAGCTCTCTGATTATGTAGCCCAGGCAGGTATGACCCTGACCTTGAGCAGTATCCTACCTTCACCTAGAATGATGCCACAATACAGTGATAAGATGATCAGCTTTAATAATTGGCTTAAATTCTGGTGTCATTCAAAGGGGATCCAATGTCTGTCTGCCTGGGATGACATGCTGGACAAGCCACGCTGCCCAGAAGGGACGGCTTGCACCTGTCACCCCTAGGCTTCCGGATATTGGCAAAGGCTCTTGCCACCCCATAGTGCCTTTTTAGGCAAGGCTCAAATTCTAAACCTACCACCCTAGAACACAAAAAGTAAAAACTAAGGGTAATGCTGCTCAATGCCAGAAGTCTCAATCTCAAGATGCACGCACTCGAGGCCCTTCTCAGTATGGAGAACATCGATGTCTGTGCTGTGACAGAAACCTGGTTCAAGGCTCCTGAGAGCACCCCAGCACTATCAGGTTTCACCTCATATCATGCGTTCTGGCCCCAAAATCCGGACAACACCAAGAAAGGAGGGGGGTGTCCATATTCATAAAGGACACCCACACCTCAAGGTTGGTGGCAACGACGATGCATCGGAGACCATCCAGGTGCAATTAACCATAGGCAAGACTGCTCTGCAATTTGTAGCATGTTACAGGCCACCCTCTCAAACTCAGGAACCTCACATGGCCTTCCTGAAAACAATGGAGGGGATAAATGTATCTCCAAACACCATCATACTAGGTGACTTCAACTACCCTAATATAGACTGGGAACACTACTCAAGCCCAAACACTCTAGCCCAAAGGTTCCTGGAGTTCATAAACTGAAATGCCATGGAACAACTAGTCACCATCCCCACAAGAGGAGAAAACATACTTGATCTCATCATCACGAACATGGGATCACAATGTTCAACACCGGAAGTATACCCTTCAATGGTGAGATCAGATCATAAACTAATCTCGCTGGAGGTCCTCATCCTGCCCCCACCTGAAATAAAAAAGACCACAGTGAAAAACTTCTCAAAAGCCAACTTCACACTTCTAAAAACTAGTGTGGTCTCCTTTAAGGCCCCTGAGCCAGTGGTAAACATTACTCAAACTGCTGAATCACTTACAAATGCCTTCTACCAGCACCTACAGGACTGCATGGATCAGGCAATCCCAAACAACACTAAGACTCTTTGTACCAAAGGCAAGCGTCCAGTCTGGTGGACCCCAGCCATAAACAAGCTCTACAACAAAAGGAGGAAGCTACTACAAGATAGAGCAAAATCCTTGAAAGGTAAGACACCTTTGATCATTATAAGTAAAAACTAAGAGCTCTCATAAAATCATCCAAGGCAAATTTTGAGAGAAAAATCGCCAAGGACTCAAAGACAATCATAAGGCCTTCTTTAGCTATGTTAGAAACCTAGGAGGAAACTCCCAGATATGCTCAGAATTAGTTCAAAATGATGTGAAGATTACTGAACCTACACACATTGCCAACATACTGGCTGACAGGTTCAGTGCAAACTTCTCCCTCCCCCAAAAGGAGAGATATCTATACCAGAGGATTGTAGCCCCCAAACATCTCCAACGCCCAGGTGAGAACTGCTCTCTCCAAAGCAAAAACACAGCATCCATGGGACCGGATGGTGTCCCCGGCTGTGTGCTCCACAAACTCAATGAGGAATTAAACCCGCAGTTAGGACAGCTGTTTAATCTTAGCCTCACCTCAGGATATGTACCCAAGGAGTGGCGCACGACTGTGGTCCCACTTCACAAGGCGGTGCCTCCACCGACCCTGAAATTACCGTCCCATTAGCTTGACAAGCCTTATCTGCAAAGCCATGGAGAGGATCATAATGGAACTCATAAATAAAGACATAGGGAACTTGCAGACTTTGGATCCAACCCAGTTTGGCTTTGTCAAAGGCAGATCATGCCTTTTAAACTTGGTTGACTTTTCGAGACAGTCACCAAGGCCATTGATGAGGGAAAGGCAGTCCATACAGCCTACCTTGACCTGGCAAACGCCTTCGACACAATACCCCACTCAGGTATCATCGAAAAACTCATCAGCTTGAATGTAAACCCATACATCACAAGATGGGTTGCAAACTGGCTAAGTGACAGAACCCACAGGGTCAGAGTTGCTGGAGCCATGTCAGACTCAAAGCCTGTCACATGTGGTGTCCCACAGGGCTCAGTCCTGGGTCCACTCTTGTTCGGCATCTACTTTTCTGAAGTACAAGCAAACACAGGAGGGTTATGGCTGACAAAGTTTGCAGATGACTGCAAACTGGCGCCATAGTCGAAAACACATCTGACACAGATATCCTTCAGAAGGGCCTCACAGAAATGGATAACTGGTGCCAGAGCCATGGCCTAAAGTTAAATGCCAAGAAATGCATAGTCATACCCTTCGGGAAAAACAAGGTTACCCCTAGCTACCATATAGGTGGCAATCCACTGAGCACAGAAGAAGTCATCAGGGATCTGGGGACCCAGGTTGACAGTAGCCTTCGTTTGACACTCATGTTGCTAAAGTAGTTAGGAAAACCTTCTACATTGCCCACCTGATCATGAAGGGATTCACATCTAGACCAAGGGAGGTCATCGTCCCCTGTACTCATCACTCATTAGACCTATGATTGAGTACAATGCCCCATTCGAATGTATCTGACCCGACACCTGCAGCAGCTGGAAAGGCCCCAAAAGTTCCTCACCAAAAGGATAAAGGGTCTCAAAATATGTCTTATGCTGCCCGACTGAAAGAACTCCAGCTCTATTCAGTCTCATACCGCTTGCTCAGAGGTGACCTGTGCCTGACATATAAGGCCATGTCAAACCCTGATTTGATGAATATGCTTCACCTCAAAAATCTAGATCCCTCAGAACCACAAGGGCGGGAGACTTAAACCTTGACACGGTTATTAATAGAACGTGCTGGAGGGACAGATTCATCACCCAGAGACTCCCTATGCTGTGGAACAAAATCCCGGTACATGTGAGGCAGAGCACCTCGCTGGCCTTGTTCAAGAGGAATCTTGACCAATGGATGGGGGATCGCAGATATACCCCAGGGATTACTTCAGTGTCACTGCTTGACAGAGGCACAGCAAAATAATAGGCATAGTTTTCTTCAAACTAAAGGGGTGGCGAAAGCCACATAACTATGGGCTAGGCTTATAAATGCCCTTGGGCAGATAGCCTAGTATGAACCTATGAACCTATGAACTTAAGTAAATGGTGTTGTTCGGTCATCTCTGGGAAGAAGCTCGTAACCACTGAACTTACCCAGTTAATAAATTAATAAAATAAAAAATAAGCAACGAAATTGTTCTCCAGTTGAGCAAGTATAATAATTGTGCCCCGGAAAAACTACTGATAGAAGTCAAAGCATGAAGAGACTATTATTTCTATTGTGAATATGATGGACGTCTGAAATCTGTGAAACAATATGGTGAATATGATGGACGTCTGAAATCTGTGAAACAATATTGTGAATATGATGGACGTCTGAAATCTGTGAAACAATATGGTGAATATGATGGACGTCTGAAATCTGTGAAACAATATTGTGAATATGATGGACGTCTGAAATCTGTGAAACAATATGGTGAATATGATGGACGTCTGAAATCTGTGAAACAATATGGTGAATATGATGGACGTCTGAAATCTGTGAAAGAATATGGTGAATATGATGGACGTCTGAAATCTGTGAAACAATATGGTGAATATGATGGACGTCTGAAATCTGTGAAAGAATATTGTGAATATGATAGACGTCTGAAATCTGTGAAAGAATATGGTGAATATGATGGACGTCTGAAATCTGTGAAACAATATGGTGAATATGATGGACGTCTGAAATCTGTGAAAGAATATGGTGAATATGATGGACGTCTGAAATCTGTGAAACAATATGGTGAATATGATGGACGTCTGAAATCTGTGAAAGAATATGGTGAATATGATGGACGTCTGAAATCTGTGAAAGAATATGGTGAATATGATGGACGTCTGAAATCTGTGAAACAATATGGTGAATATGATGGACGTCTGAAATCTGTGAAAGAATATGGTGAATATGATGGACGTCTGAAATCTGTGAAACAATATTGTGAATATGATAGACGTCTGAAATCTGTGAAACAATATGGTGAATATGATAGACATCTGAAATCTGTGAAACAATATTGTGAATATGATGGATGTCTGAAATCTGTAAAAGAAGGAAAATATAATGATATATAGGTTCATAGGTTAGTACTAAACTAACTGCCCTTGCCAGCCATTTTGAGCCTAGCCAATTATCCCTTATGTGCCTCAAGCCCTGCACCTTGTGTTTGTAAGGCAAACACCTTAACCATTAGGCCACCCTCCCAACCCTGTAGGTATAGATGTTTATGGTTTAAATACCCACACTATTAAAAATAGCTGTACAGCAATTATCAAGAAAGTGAAGATGTTATTATACTCCATATCAGGAAGGAGCCAGTTGGTTAATGGGGCCTGTGGGGATGACACATGATAAAGAATGAAATTAGACAATAAAATTATTTTAAATGTAGTAATGTGGCACTGGAAAAGGGAAAAAAGATACAGTAATTCTTAAGTTCAAATGTAGATCATTGAATAGCAGGATATGTAAACAGTGCTTTGGGAAAACTCTTTGAGGGAGTCAGGGATAGACAATAGAAAAAATCTAAGTGTAACAGAGCAGGATAATGAAGACAGTGAAAAGGCAGAAGAGACTAGCATCTTTCCACAAAGAGAAGGTTTTATACTAGACAGTACAGAGGGCAGTGAGGGGAAATAATGCATATGAAATATAAACTGGCTCTGTTATTAATCATGGCAACGTTGTACAAAATCTGAAGCCACACTGGTCATTCACATGCTAACTAATGTGTTTAAAATGCAATTTAAAGCAGGTGTTACTAGTCTAAACATCTAGGAGGTGGTTGTAGGAAGGGATAGATAAAAAGAAAGTATTTATTTTTTTTGAAGAACTGCAAAAACATCAGTGATGTATATTGGAGAATAAGGAAAAAAAAAATATCAATGAATGGGTGAAGAGCAGCTGGAAATGACATTAAGATCGTAAGGAAGTGAAATCACAATCAGTGGTACTACTGCTAAAAGCAGGCACTTACTCATCCTTCAGAAAGAGAGAGAGAAAGAAAATGGAATGGAATTTGCTTACCTTACTGAAAAATGATAAAAAATATATATGGCTACTATGATGCGTCACCGAGCTTTGTAAGTAATGCTGCTAAACATTAGCTGTGTATTCTGTATGCTGTATATGCTCTACTACTGTTATTATTTGTCTTGGAGCGATTCCTCTCCAACCTCCACTGAAAAGGACTTGTTTGTTGAGTCAGACTTTTCTGGTTAACATGTATAAATAGATAAATAAATAAATGCATTTAATGTAAGGGCAGATAAATACAGTGACACATGTTGTTATACAGCTGCCCTTTCCCTAACTATCCTTCCAAACCAATCTTCTTCAGATCTCGTTCAACTTCAAATTAAATACACACTTTCAAACTCCCTGCCCCACTTCCATTGCATCTCCTGCTCCTCTAATGATCAAAATAATATAGTCTATAATTGTAGCCCACATACTTTGGTCTACCCCGATCCTCTACCCCTTCTATAATTGTTTATCTGACAACAATATAATGTAATATTCACTTTATAAATAATACTCAGTTATTATTGAGTTGACTAACTATTGACAATAGGAGGGAAAACTGTCATTCTCTCTCTCTGGCCTCTCTAATATATATGTATATATATATATATATATATATATATATATATATATATATATATATATATATATACATAGATAGATACAGATTGATATCTATATATATATATATATATATATATATATATATATATATATATATATATATATATATATATATAGAGAGAGAGTGAGAGAGAGAGAGAGAGAGAGAGAGAGAGAGTGAGATAATGTAAAAGAATGTGCAAGACAGGCCAGAAAGAATGACAGCAGCCTTTTCCTTTTATTGTCCTAGTCAATCAACTCAAACATACCCATTAACTTACAAGGCTAAGTGCCCTTGTACCTCCATGAGGGCAAAATAAGAAAAAAATATACTGGGTCAAACATGGTAATAACAAATTCAAGACTTCTACACAAATGTTGCCATCTACTACTCCTTTTCTTCCTATAATTAAAACAGCATGTAAAAAATAAGCACAACCAATTTACTGCTACTTATAGGTATTATTTGTGAATTAGGTCCATCTTAACAAAAATTATCTATGGGATGTCTTCTAGCACTGGGGAAAGGTTAGCATACTGGCCAGGGTCCTTACCTCACAAATGCACAGTGCACAGCTTGATTCTGACTTCTGGATATTGACTGTGTTTTTAATGGTTTGTAGACTGATAGCATAGTATTTAGCTATGAACTTACATCTATGATGATATATCACTTATGGAGTATCTCCTCATGTTTGTCCTACTCTGATTCTTCATGTATTTTGATAAATATTACCTGGAGAACAATATATAACTCTAGTTAGTATTATTGTTTGGAAAAAAGGTGAATCTCAGAAGAGATGCCTTGCTGGAAGACACATGATCTCTAGGAGTGTATTTATGTATGAGGAGAACCCTGTATCAAGCCTATGCCTTCATGGCAGCATATTAAGTCACTTTGAAGCAGAGTTAAAAAAAGTAAATGGCCACCACTAAATGTGACTGTTTAGGGAGCATTGACCTAAACAAACAAATAAATAAAAAAGATAATAAAATAAAACTAATGCAGTTAACTGTATTAAAATGACATCTGAGAGAGAGAGAGAGAGAAACTGTATGTGTGTGTGTGTGTGTGTGTGTGTGTGTGTGTGTGTGTGTGTGTGTGTGTGTGTGTGAGAGATATGGAAAAAGAATGGAGAGAGAGAGATAATGTGCATGTGTATGTGTTTGTATGAGTGGACACCCATACTCCTTAGCTGTTTTGCTCAAGAATTCTGCACAAAGCCATCAAAATAAAATACATAGAACCAGAATCATAGACACATTTTAAATAATGCTCTAATACACTTATAAAGTTAATAAACCAAAGGGTTTTAACTCAGCATGCATTTTTAAAAACTAAGAAGTACGAAATTAAAGAAAAGGGAAAAATGTAAGCAGTGATGCCAAATCTACAAACAGGACTGACTTAGAATTAATTATACTCATAATAGCATACTAAGCCATCAGCAACCTAGGACATGTAGCCACCATATTGTTTATACTGGCTAAAGATGGAATATTATAAGAAAAAAAACACAACACATTAGCAGGAGAGGGGTAGTCAGAAACAGCAACAAATTATATAATAAAATCAAATCAATAATAAATAAAATGCATCTGTTTCTCTCTCTTTCTCTGTCTGTACACACACATACACACACACACACACACACACACACACACACACACACACACACACACACATGTGTGTGTGTGTGTGTGTGTGTGTGTGTGTGTATATATATATATATATATATATATATATATATATGTGTCATCATCATCATCTTCTTCTTTCGGCTGTTCCCATTAGGGGTCGCCACAACAGATCACCTGTTTCCATTTCTTCCTGTCCTCTGCATCTTGCTCTGTCACACCAACCACCTGCATGTCCTCTCTCATTACATCCATAAACCTTATCTTAGGCCTTCCTCTTTTCCTGTTACCTGGTTGCTTCATCCTTAGCATCTTTTTCCCAATATACTCAGCATCCCTCCTCAGCACATGTCCAAACCAACGTAATCGTGCCTCTCTGGCTTTCTCTCCAAACCTTCCAACCTGGGCTGACCCTCTAATATACTTATTCCTAATCCTGTCCACCCTCATCACACCCAGTGCAAATCTTAACATCTTTAATTCTGCCACATCCAGCTCAAACTCCTGCCTTTTTGTCAATGCCACTGTCTTCAACCCATATAACATAGCTGGTCTCACTACCCTCTTGTAGACCTTCCCTTTCACTCTTACAGGTACTCGTCTGTCACAAATCACTCCTGACACTCTTCTCCACCCACTCCATCCTGCCTGTACTCTCTTCTTCACCTCTCTTCCACACTCACCATTACTCTGAACTATTGACCCCAAGTATTTAAACTCATCCACCTTTGCCACCTCTACTCCTTGCATCCTCACCATTCCTCTATCCTCCCTCTCATTCACACACATATATTCTGTCTTAGTCCTGCTGACCTTCATTCCTCTTCTCTCTAGAGCATATCTCCATCTCTCCAGGGTCTCCTCCACCTGTTCCCTACTCTCACTACAGATCACAATGTCATCTGCAAACATCATAGTCCACGGGGACTCCTGTCTGATCTCATCTGTCAACCTGTCCATCACTATTGCAAATAAGAAAAGGCTCAGAGCTGATCCTTGATGTAACCCCACCTCCACCTTAAATGCATCTGTCACTCCCACAGCAGACCTCACCGTTGTCACACTACCCTCGTACATATCCTGTACCACTCTTACATACTTTTCTGACACTCCTGACTTCCTCATACAATACCACAACTCCTCTCTAGGCACCCTGTCATATGCTTTCTC